>NW_007258460.1:1023263-1023998 GCF_000164805.1 Carlito syrichta | reverse complement strand
ACTTGTCTATCTTATCTCTTATGGCCTGTGGGTTTTGGGTTTTGTTCAGGAATTGGATCCCAGTTCCAATTTCCATGAGGGTATGTCCTACATTTTCTAAGGTTCTTATGGTTTGAGGTTTTACATTTAGGTCTCTGACCCATTTGGAGTTAACTTTTATGTATGGGGATAGATAGGGGTCCTGTTTCAATCTTCTGCTTGTGGTCAGCCAGTTTTCCCAGCACCATTTACTGAATAGGTTCGCCTTTCCCCAGTGGTAAGTGGTGGAGGCTTTGTCGAAGATGAGTTGGTTGAGAAATTGAGGTATTGCTTCTGGAATCTCAATTCTCTTCCATTGGTCTATATGCCTGTTCCTGTACCAATGCCAAGCTGTTTTGATTATTGTAGCTTTATAGTAAAGTTTGAAGTCTGGTAATGTGATGCCCCATGCTTTGGTTTTTTTTGCTGAGGATTGTTCTGGCTATTCTTGGTCATTTGTGTTTCCATATGAATTCCTGTGTTGTTTTTTCTAGGTATGAAAAGAATGTTGCTGGTAATGTAATTTGATGGATATCACATTAAATCTGTAGATTGCCTTAGGTAAGATGGACATCTTCACAATTTTGATTCTCCCAATCCATTAGCATGGGATATTTTTCCACTTGTGTCATCTTTGATTTCTTTGAGCAGTGTTTTGTAGTTTTCATTGTAAAGGTCTTTCACATTTCTGGTTAGGAAGATGCCAAGGTATTTCAT
>NW_007258460.1:1022937-1023243 GCF_000164805.1 Carlito syrichta | reverse complement strand
GGGTATTGCATTAAATCTGTAGATTGCCTTAGGTAGAATGGACATCTTTATAATGTTGATTCTTCCAGTCCATGAGCATGGGATATTTTTCCACTTGTCTGTGTCATTGTTGATTTCTTTGAGCAATGTTTTGTAGTTTTCATTGTAAAAGTCTTTCACATCTCTGGTTATGAAGATGTCAAGGTATTTCATTTTTTGGGGGGCTATTGTGAATGGGATTGTGTTTTTTATTTTGGTTTCTGTTTGTTTATTATTGGTGTAAAGAAATGCTATTGTCTTTTGCACATTTATTTTATACCCTGAGAC
>NW_007258460.1:960677-1022377 GCF_000164805.1 Carlito syrichta | reverse complement strand
TTCTGCTGGAAAGCCATCTGGTCCAAGGCTTTTTTTTTTGTAGGTAGTTTTCTTATTACAAAGTCAATTTCCTTTATTGTTATTGGTCTATTTAGGGTCTCAATTTCTTCTTGTTTCAACCTAGGCAGGTTGTATGATATCAGAAAGTCTTTCATTTCCTTAAGGTTTTCCAGTTTGTTTCCATACAAGTGTACGTAATAGTCTCTAATGATCTTTTGTATTTCTTCAGGGTCAGATGTGACTTCATCTTTTGTGTTTCTGATTGTATTTATTTGGGCCTTTTCTCTTTTTTTCTTGGTCAGTCTAGCTAAGGGACCATTGATCTTGTTTATCCTTTCAAAGAACTAACTTTTTGTTTCATTGTTTTTTGTATTATCTTTTTGTTTTCTATGTCCCAGATTTGGGCTTTTATTTTGGTGATGTGGATTCTTCTGCTGCAGTTAGGATTTTGGTGGTCTTGCTTTTCCAGCTTCCTAAGGTGGCTTGTTAGGCTGTTGATTTGTGATCGTTCCATTTTCTTCATGTGCATTTGTAGGGATATGAATTCCCCTCTTACTACAGCTTTCATGGCATTGCAGAGATTTTGGTAAGATG
This sequence comes from Carlito syrichta, assembly GCF_000164805.1. NCBI lineage: Eukaryota > Metazoa > Chordata > Mammalia > Primates > Tarsiidae > Carlito > Carlito syrichta. Next base: position 1,021,783 of record NW_007258460.1, on the reverse strand, counting down.
TCTCTTCATTTTCATTTGTTTCCAGGTAACTTTTAATCTCTGTTTTTATTTCATTGTTGACCCAGGAGTTGTTTAGCATCATGCTATTTAGTGTCCATGTCTTTGTGGGTTTGGGGGGGACCTTGCTGGTGTTGATGTTTATTTTTATTCCACTGTGGTCTGAGATGGTGCATGAGAAAATTTTGATCTTTAAAGTTTGTTTATGCTTGATTTATGGCCAAGTATGTGGTCTATCTTAGAGTACATTCCATGTGGTGCTAAGTAGAATGTATATTCTGTGGTCGTTTGGTGGAGTGTTCTGTAGGTATCAATTAAGTCCATTTGGTCAAGAGTTGCATTGAGGTTCCAGATCTCATTGCTGATTTTTTTGTACTGATGAGCTGTCTAGGACTGTGACTGGGGTATTAAAGTCCCCAGTTATGATGATGTTAGAGTCAATATCTTTCTTTGGTTTTTCTAGAAGCTGCTTTATGAAAGTTGGCACTCCTATGTTGGGTGCATATATGTTTAGGATAGATATTTCTTGTTGATGGAGTGAACCTTTTATCATTATGTAGTGGCCTTCTGTATCTTTTTAAATTTTTGACAGCTTAAATGGTATTTTGTCTGAAATTAGGATCTCAACTACTCCTTTCTTTTGTGTTTCATTTGCCTGGAAATTTCTTTCCCAACCTCTTACTTTGAGTCTGTGCATGTCCTTTCTAGTGAGATGGGTCTCTTGAAGGTAGTATATTGTTGCCTGGTGATATTTTATCCATTTTACCATTCTGTCTTTTCAGTGGTGCATTTAGTCCATTCACATTCAGGTTAATTATTGAGATGTGAGAGTTGGTCCCTATCATAAAGACCTTATGGAGTAGTTGTTGTTATTCCTCTTGGTTTGTTGTCTTTCTTTTGGTTTTGGGGTTGGTTCATGTGTATTTACTCTTTTTCCTGTACTCTTGTGAAGAACGTTGTTTTTTTTCCTTTTCTTCTGTGTTTAGTACTTTCTTAAGTGTTTCATGTAGAGGTTGTCTGGTGGCACCGTAAGGTCTAAGGGATTGGATATCTGGGAAAGATTTTAATTCTCCCTCGCTGATGAAGTTTAGCTTGGCTGGGTAGGTTATTCTTGGTTGAAATTATTTAATTTTTAGGACTTTGAAGATAGGGCTCCAAGCTCTCCTAGCGTGCAGGGTTTTTGTAGATAAATCTGCTGCTACTCTAATTGGTCTTCCATGGTAGGTGAACTGGCCTTTTTCTCTTGCTGCCTTTAGGATTTTTTCTTTTATACTTACTTTGTTTAGGTGAATTATTATGTGTCTGGGAGTTGGTCTTCTCATTTGTTGTCTTATTGGGGTTCTCTGAATCTCTTGTGTGTGAATTTTCGCGTCACTGATAAGATGAGGGAAATTTTCTCCCTAATTTCATGGAATGTTTGCTCCAAGGTGGCTTCTGTTTCTCTTTCTGTTTCAGGAAGGACAACTACTCTTAGGTTCTTTCTCTTGAAGTAATTGCTCATCTCTTGAAGGTTTTGTTCTTTTTAAGCTTCTTTTCTGTGTTTTTAACAGTTTGGGTTAATTCTATATTTTGGTCCTCAAGCTCTGAGATTCTTTCTTTTGCTTGGCTAATTCTGCTTTCCATGCTTATCAGTTTGTTATTTATTTCATTCACAGTATTCTTTATTACTGTTTCTCAGTTATCAATTCCTTCCTAGTTTCTTCTTGTCTCTCCTCAATTCTTTTTAATCTCTCCATTAATGTCTTGATATCTAGGTTTGTAGTTTGAGACCGATCATTCTGGGGTCTCTTCATTGTTTGCATTCTGAAGTCAGTTTTCTCAGTGTCTACCCTCCCAGGGGTCTGGGAGTGACCCATATTCTTCTTTTAGTTTTTCTTCATTTGTGTAGGTCTTTCTCTCTCTCCCCCTTTCCCTCCCCTTCTTTAATTCTGTTTTTTAGGGAAGGTGGAGTTGCTTTTGCTTCACTTGTGCAATCTCCTGTTCTTCCTTATGAGGGTCCTCTGGCTTTGTAAACTTTTGAGGCTGGAGTGTGGGCTGGGGACTGTACTTTTTGCAATTTTGAGGTTTAATTGAGGGAGAGCTGTGATTCAGAATCTATCTGCTGATCCCAGTATCCACCAACAGGTGTATGGGCACACTGGAACCTATTTTCCACTACCTTACAATCTGTCTGTGCAACGGGATGTAGGTTTGGTCCCTGGAACAAAAGGAGGTATGAAAGGAAAATAATGGAAGAAGGGGGGATCAATAGAAAGTTAGAAAGAGAGAAGAGTGAAAGAGAAACAGGCATACATACCAACTAACAGGTGAAAAAGAGACACAAGGCCAGAGAGGAGTGAAAAACACACACAAACAAAATTCCCTAAAGCATACCAGTAACCACACAAAGACAGTCCAATAAAATCATGCCTTTTGATGTGTTTTCCCCAACACAAACAAGTAGTCTAAGTCAAAAAGCAAACAAAAATGAGCAAAACAAACAGTCAAAATGATAAAATCAAAAGTCAAAATAAGAAATCAGACTAGCTCTGGAATCTTTCCTGAGTGTCTGAAGTCTCTTCAGCTCTCATCTCCAGCCTCTCCCCTTTGCTTTCATTGCAGGCAGATAGATTTAGTCACAGCTTGGGTTTGTTCTTTTAGCCTGCTGCCTGAGAGGTCTGTGATGCTGAGTGACTGCATCTGATTCAGCGTAGGGGAGGGGATTTGTCTCCTGTTTAGCGATGTTACCTTAGAAACCAAGGTGGAGGCTGCTCGTAGGTCGGCGGGGCAATGCAAATGTCTGCCTGGAAAATGGCTGAGATGGGTAGCTCCTCTTTTGCAGATCCTTTCTCTCCACTTGTCTGGGTCCCTGGGCAATACACTATGACGGGCTGTGGTGGCATATGAGGCACCGGGGATCTTGCACAGCTGGCACTGGATCTGGTGTGCCACCAGCAGTTTGGGGTGGAAGAGGAAGCTGGGAGTTCCCTCTTCTGGAGCTGAGAGTGGCTGATCAGCACCTCCTTAAGATATGCTGTTCCCTTACACAAGCATGGGGTTGTATGCTAGGTGCCTCAGCCAAGGTGGGACCAGAGCTCCAAAGGGCAGGTGGTGAGTGGTGAGAGTGGCTTTGGGCCCCTCACAGCATACTTCAGTCAGAAATGGAGCTGGTATCTCTGAAGGGCGGGCACCTAGAGCCTCCCTGGGTGACGGTGACTTGAAATAGGGCTGGGTGGGGGCCTAGAACTCAGGGTGGGGAGCTAGAACTCTGAAGAGCAAGCACCAGGCTGCTGGGCTAGGAGCCCAGTCAGGCTGGGAGCTGGAGGCAGCTGAGTTCCGGGTGGATCAGTGTAGCTAGCAAGGGAACCCAGATCTCCACAAGGTGGTATTCGAGGGCCTCCACAGGTGATGGCTTGGCACTGGGTGAGATGATGTAGCTGGGGAGGGAGCTGAGATTCCCATGTGGCCAGGCAGGGGCCACGTATAGTGGAGCAGCAGCAGCTGGGGGTCGCAATATCCAACCTTGCATAGAACTGAGAGTCTCTGGGCCTTGGACCGGTGCAGCTGGTGGTGGGCAGGGGGGTGGGGGAAGCAAAGTAAGAGTCTTTTGGGGAACTCACATTTGGAGAATCTCACAATTCCACTTATGCCTTCGCTATTTTACCAGAACTCAGGTATCTTTATTATAGAGTGATTTGAGTTCCTCTGGGTATATTCCCTGAAGGATTACTGAGTTGTATGTACTGAGTTGAATTACTGAAGGTCAATTTTGAGATTTTTTCAGAAATCACCACACTGTTTTCCACAGAGGTTGTACTAGTTTACATTCCCACCAAAAATGTAAAAGTGTTTCCTTTATCACACATCCTCTCCAGCATCTGTTGTTTTTTGTTAGTGATAGTGTCCATCTTGACTGGAGTTAATTAGTATCTCAGGGTGGTTTTAATTTGCATTTCTTTGATGATTGGTGATGCTGAGCATTTTTTCAGGTATCTGTTGGCTGCTTGTGTGTCTTCTTCTAAGAAATGTCTATTCATATCTTTTGCCCATTTTTAAATAAGGTTGTTTGTTTTTGCCTTTCATCACATTTGAATTCCTTGTAGATTCTAGATACTAGGCCTTTGTCAGATAACAGTTGACAAATATTTTTTCCCATTCCATGGGCTGTCATCCCACTTTCTTGATGGTTACTTTTGGTTTGCAGAAGCTTTTCAGTTTGATAGAGAATTTAAAACCTTCCCAGACATTCAATCCTAAGAGTATATGCTGAATCCAGACCAGCTCTACAGAGACGCTTAAGAAGGTATTAAGCACAGAATAAAGACAAAAAAGAACAACCACATTCCTTCCAAGAATGCATGAAAACAAAGAACCAATACAGCATGCATCATGATGACAAGATTGAAAACACATACATAAATCAACCCCAAAATCAAAAGAAAACCAACAAACAAATAAGTTAACAGACAACAACAAAGGCTATAAGAGACTCATGTCAGGAATAAACTCTCAATAATCAGCTGGAATGTAAATGAACTCAATGCACCACTGAAAAGGCTTAGAATGGAAAATTGGATAAAGAAACATGATACAACAATATATTGTCTTTAGGAGATGCATCTCACTAGAAGAAACATTCACAGACTCAAAGTTAGAGGATGAAAGACACATTTTCAGGTGAATGGAATACAAAGTAAAGCAGGAGTCACAATCTTAATATCAGACAAAATAACCTTTAACTATCAAAAATTTTAAAAGATGCAGAAGGACACTACATAATGATAAAAGGTTCAATTCATCAAGGAGAAATATCCATCCTAAACATATGCACCAAACACAGGAGTACCAGCTTTTATAAAGCTGCTACTAAGTAAACATATATTGACTCTAACACTCTCATAGCTAAGGACTTTAATACCCCTCTATCTACCCTAGATAGATCATCAAGGCATCATCATCAACAAGGAGATTCAGAATCCCAAGCTGATACTTGACCAAAGGGATCTAATAGATACCTACACAACACTCCACCCAACAACCATGGACTATACATTCTACTCATCACCTCATGTAATGTACTCCAAGGTCGACCACATTTTCAGTCATAAATCAAGTATAAACAAATTTCATAAGATCTAAACACTGTTCTGCATCTTCTCAGACCACAGTGGAATAAAAATAAATATCAACACCAACAAGGTTCCCCCAAAACCCACAAAGACATGGACATCAAACCGTATGATACTGAATAACTCCTGAATCAACATGGAAATCAAAGAAGAAATTAAAAGATTCCTGGAAACAAATGAAAATGAAGAAACATCTTACCAAAATCTCTGGGATGCCATGAAAACAGTACCTAGAGGGGGAGTCACATCTCTACAAACACATATGAAGAAAGTAGTAAGATCACAAGTAAACAGTCTAACAAGTCACCTAAGGGAGCTGGAAAAACAAGACCACCAAAACCCTAACTTCAGCAGAAGAATCCAGATTACCAAAATAAAAGCCCAACTACAGGACATAGAAGACAGAAGTATCATAGAAAAAAGTCAACAAAACAAAAAGCTTGTTCTTTGAAAGGATAAACAAGATTGATGGACCCTTAGCAAGACTGACCAAGAAAAAGATTTTAATGCCTTTTAGTGCTTCTGCCATTTTTTTGTTTCACTTCTTCCACATCGGAAAAATGTTTCCTTTTAATGACTTTTGTCATCCGGGGAAACAAACACACAAAGAAAGGCACTTGGGGTGAGATTGGGTGAATAGGGAGGGAGGGGCACAGGGGTCATGCTGTTTTTGGTCTAAAACTGTTGAATACTCACGTGATGTAGGCAGGTGAGTTGTCATGGTGGAAGAATCAACTACTTGTTTGCCATAACTCGTAATATTTCTTCCACAGATCCTGATGCAACCTCCTCAAAACTTCCAGATCAAAACTTTGGTTATCCCTTTGATCTAGAGGCACAAATTCCAAGTGTACTGCATGGAGCCCTGCTCTGCAAAAGATAATTCAGATTTTTTTAGGGTCCCCCTCTCATATTACATAGAGTATAAACTCAACTTCTCTAACATATAGTTCTCAAAACAAAGTGGTTCAAAGTAACCTGGAGTTTCTTTTTCTCTCAGATAGCAGTTCATAGGGAGGTAGAAGTTCCAGGGTGTGCTTTCAGCTTTGATCCATGAGTTTTTTGTTTCACCATCTCCATTTGTTTTTTGAGTGCAATGTGAGGGCTCCTGGGGTCCCTGAATTTTTTCAAGTTGTCTACAACCTCCTCCTTTTTCTAATTGTGAATCTATTGAAACCAAATTTTCTTCATATTCTTCAACAAAAAGAACATTGCTGAGATTGACTGCAGAAATAAATATGAGACTTCACATATCTTGAATAAAGTCAGACGTAAAAAAGATTTGCCAAAAATATAAACTGTGTTATTTCACCAAAATTTTTACTTATTTTTATATAATAATATATAGATTAATGTAAAAATTTCTGATGTTTTTGAATATTAAATAAATATGTATTTTAAATGTTTCTATTGTAATGTAGAATATGGTAAATATCAGTAGATATTCCAACATAAATAAAAGCTCTTTGAGGGCTTGCATAGAATAGATAGGAAAATAGTGTCTGGTTGGTTGGCCATATTCAGTTATAACTCTTTTTACTACCAAAGAAAGAATGAATTTAGGGGAACAACTAGCAGTTAAATGCAATATGTGTGTCCATAAATAATATATAATAGTTGTATGCTTTAAAAACATCATGAATGACTGGGATCAGTGGCTCAGCCTGTAATCCCGTGCCTTTGGGAGGCTGAGGTGAGTGAATTGCCTGAGCCCGCGGGGTTCGAGATCAGCCTGGGCAGGCAAGACCTCATCTCTGCAATAAATCAAAAAAATTAGCCGGGCATGGTAGCACGCGCCTGTAATTCCGGCTACTCGGAAGGTTGAGGCGGAAGGATCGCAGGAGCCCAGCAGGTCAAGGCTGCGGTGGCCGGGAGCGGCCACTGCACTCCAGTTTGGGGGACAGAGTGAGACTCCAACTAAAAATAAAAAATTTTAAAAAAAAACCATCATGAATGGATCTTTTTGAGTTCCTCCTTTTACATATCACATTTTTCCATTCAAAATTGTCTTTAAGATATATCTATACTAGCACATATTGATCTAATTCATTTATTTTGTGTTGAATACTATCATACTGTAGGACTGTACCACAATTTATTTAAACATTATTTAATTGGTGGATATATGAAAGATTTCCAATTATTCACCCTTTGGAGCAATAAGCATTTTATTGCATATCTCCTTGTATAATGTGATAATGTTTCTTTAGAGAATGAAAAGTTGAAGTTCTGTGTTGTAAGAGACACATGATTCTAAACATTATTAAATGTTGTTAAATTTTTCTCCAAGGCAGTTTTGCTAATTTGCAAGCCCACGTACACAACATGAGAATCTCTTTGCTCTCTGTGATTCCTTTTTGGATTATAAAACTTGTTAATTCTGTCAATAAGATGGTAGGGGAATAGAAAGTTACTGTTGTTTAAGCTAAAGTTCTCTCTTTAGAAATCAAAACAGTTAGAAATAGCTATGATAGCAATCAAAAGAACACTAGATAACAGTGATTACATAATTGAGATTTAGTTTTCTCACATAAGTGTGGAATTAATTGCTAGCATTGGTTTTGCAGATCATTAATGTAATCAAGAAAATTAGGCTCAGCCATCTTTCTGCTGAATTATCCTAAGTATGTTGTCTTTTCTTCTTCCTGGTTATTTTTTTATGGTTGCAAAATAGTTGCCACTACTAAAATGTAATATATAAAAAGGGGAAGGGAGATGATTTTTACACTCTCATCCTCAATTTGTTTCTTTTATCAAATTTATCAAAAAAGATCCCTAATATATACTCTAGCAAATTTCTTACACAGTTTTTACCCAGAACTGTATTAATCAGCCAATGCTAACACACTGTTATGTAGTTTTAAATAAGTCAGATAGGAGGGTGTGTTTCTTATATTTCTTTTTTAAACTAAACTTAGTCTTTCAAGGATCTTAATCCTTTAATGCAATTGTGAAATCAACTTATTGCATTTTATTTTTAAAATTTCTTCAGAAGTTTTCATAGAATTGAAATTTTTTTCACACTTGGGATAAAGTTTACAGCTATACAATCTTGTAAATAGCAAACAGATCTTACTTTTTAAATTCAACATGACAATCTCTGCTTTTTAAGCAAAGTATTTAGTCCTGTATATTTAATATAATTATTGACATAGTTGTATTTAGTGGTCATTTGCTCATAATTTTCTGTTAATTTTTCCATTCATTCTTTTGAGTGAATTAAATATATGCAATAAAACCTACAATACATTATTATTATTTTGGTCCAATAAAAAGGAACTCTTCCAGGGAAAGAGAAATCATTCCAAATAGAAGCCTAGATCTTCAGGAAGAAATGAAAAGCATCAGAAGTATATATATCTAGTTTTTAAAAAAAGAATATCTTTATTATATAATCATTTATATCTAGATTTATTCAGATGACAATTGACCATTTAAAACAAAAATCATAATGTCCTTAGAGTTTTATGTCATATGTAGAACTAAATTTAAAAAATCCAAAGGATACTTACCCTTATCTATGGCAGGATCCTCTGCTTCCTGCCACCCTATTTCAAAGTGGGTTTTTGTTGTTGTTGTTGTTGTTTTAGTTTGCTAGTATAGGAGGAGTTTGGTGTTTCTGATATGCGTTTTTAATTTTATCATCTTATATATTATTTGAATTTTTGAAAGTGTTACCTTGTGGTTGATATTTCTGAGAAATGGTATGTAGGCCTGCAGCTGCTGCCTATCATTGTTTCTATGAGGGTATAGTCTGCCTAAAAATAAAGCCAACACAGAACTGAGAAATAAAGAAAAAGCAAGGTTTAATTATATTTGCCCATAAACCAAGAGGCTCCTAATGTCTTACTTGAATTTTCCAGTTGCAAGTCTGTTTCTATAGTTTGGCTTATATTTTTGTGTTGTGTGTAGCCTAATATGGGAAGCATGATGAGTTCACTTTTAGATGTATTGATTTTATGTTGTGATGAGGCACAACTCAGCTCAGCAAGTAGATGTAAGTTCAGGACAGAATATCAAAAAAGAGTTTTAAGACCATAATGACCTGGGGCTGGTCAGCCCTTCCTATAAGTGTTAAACTAGTATTATAAACAAAGGTCTTTATCCTCTGAAGTCAAAACTTCGTTTTTGCTACTTTAGAGAATTGGGAATTATTATCCTGTCTGTTTTCTTTACCCAGGAACTCGTGTCTCAAGCAAAATTTTACTTAAAACATCTTAGTCACCATTCACATTTTGAAGTCTCCATTGTCTTCAGCTTGATATCACCGAAGACAGATATTACTCTGCGTTTGATTACTCTTCTCATTCATTGCCTTAGGTATCACCAACAGAATTGGCTTGGCATAGTTACCATGGAAACAGTGCCTGGTCACAACCATTTTTAGTTGAACTGTACTGTACCTGAACATGCATAAGCCAAAAGATGCTTTGGTGTTCACAACCTGCAACACTTACTGGAATAGCCACATTATCAAAGATAATTTTTAATTCTACTCTAAATTTCTGTAAGAAAGAGCCAGAGAAATAAAGGCTTTTTTTTAGATGATTTTTTTCCCCCAGTAATAATGTAAGCAGAATGTATTCATGAGCAGGTCAGAGTAGTTTTAATAGGCCATCCTGCCTTTGCAGTGAGTTTTCTGTACATCACTTCTCTTCCATTCCCTTTGATGCTATACTTTGCTCAGGCTTTCATTTTCTCTTATACTGTTAGTAGCTAATCTTTATATAGTTGCTTACAGTTAGTATAAAAATTATGCAAATTAAAAAGATCTTTTCAATAACCCTCAAGAGTAGAGGTTATTTCTTCCATTTTGCCAATGATTAAAGATAAGAGAGATTATGTTATTTCCCCTAGGTTATACGGATAATTGGTTTCTGGGCTCAGACTTTTCACTATAGCCCTGGATGGTTATATAGTAATTTGACTCTTCAGACACTACTGTTTGAATTCAACTGAGTCAGTCATGGTAGGTGAACTACTTTAATTACAACCCCAAATCTCAATGGATTAACAAGATAGAAGTTTATTTCTCCATTATGTAACATTCAAGCTTGGTGGTCTTTCATGTAGTCATCCAAGAACCTAGACATTTTTCATCTTGTGCCCATACTAGGCTGTATGTCCTCACAATCCTCTCCTTTTAGCTGAAAAAGAAAGAAAAAGGGAGCATGGAATAATCTGCTGGGAGTTTACAAGCCAGTCTAAAAGTGGTACACATCACTTTTGCTCATTTTCCATTGGCCAGAACTCAATTCCATGGCCATATTAACTTTAAGGAAGGCTGAAAAACATCGTCTAGTTATGTGGCTAGCAGAAAAGTGAAAGGGATGTTTTGAACACCTGCATTTGCTCTGGACACTTTGATTGATCTACTTTGACACAGAGGTACTTGACTGTTTTGGAAATAACTAAATGTTTTAAAAGTTAACACGAATATTTTTGATTAGATACCCTTAGCCTATACATGATTCCCAATCCATCACTGAGTCTTATCTTAAATCAGAATCTAATTTAACTACAGATAACAACAGCCACAAAGTTACTTTGGCTTAAACAAAGTAGAAATTTATTTCACTCTCTCTTATGTAAAATAAGTTTAGAATTAAGCTTGGTGTTAAGTGCAGAGCTGGGAGGGTATCTCCATCATCGCAGGAATCCAGACTCTAAACTCAAGGTCATCTCATGATCCCAGTTAGTCACTAGAATGCCCACTTTCTATCTATATTGCAGATTGGAAAAACATAAAAGAAAGAAAGACAGCTTTTCCAAGCCAAGTGTCCTGCTTCTCTTATGGAAACTTCCAAGAAATCCTACCAGCAACTTGATCTATATCTCATTGGCTAAAAGCTATTCACATAACCAATCTAGCTGTTATGGACATATTATTGGTCCCAATGCCATTGGAATTCTGCTAGTAATAAAGGAAAAATAATATATTTTCAGTGGATATAGAATTCTAGGTTGACCTTTTTCTTTTTTCCTTCTCTTACTCAGCACTCAGATATTTTGTTGCTCTAGTTTTTGTTATTTCTGAAGATTAGTCTGTGATAACTCTTATCTTTATTTCTTTGTATGTAAAATCTCTTATCTTCTGGGTTTTTAAAATTTTTTAATCCTATATTTTTAGCAATTCAAAATTTTATGTTCCATGGTGTGGATTTCTTTATGCTTATTTTGCTTCTGTGTTTATTGATGATATTAAATTTGTTTGTTATCTATGCAAATAGCTGGTTTTTGTCTATCCAACAATATTTCAGCTTTATCCTCATTCTTATCATTATACTTAGATGACATATTGGATATGGGATGAGCTTTAGGTTTGTGGCAAAAGAGAGGACCTAGGTTAGAGTAAAATGAGGAATTAAGCATATTATTTTATCATCAAAACTAAGATTTTAGTTATGGACTCTGCTTCCTAAGATTGGTCAAAAGAGCTATGTCAATAGGTCCTGCTAAAGAACTCATACTACTATAGATAAGTTCTATTTTCTAATTTTTCTTCTTTTCTTTTTTCTTTAATATGCATCTTTTGAAAACTGTTATATAACACAGATTGCACCTATGAGTCAGTGGTAAGCAAAATCTTCATGGTTACTGCCTCTATAGAAATTATAGCCCTTGTTTTCCATATATTCAATGCCCTTTTAGCACCTTTCTAGAAATAATCATCTTAAAGAGTGTAATTGCTTAACTCTCTCTTAATAAAAACAGTAATATTTAGAGATGTAGTCTTCATAGTGGTTGAGAACACAGACCTGGAATTGGCTTCTAACTTCATTATCTACTAGTTGAATGATCTCAAGAAATTAATATTTTTGTACCTTAATTTCCTCACTATTGAAGTAAGAATATTAATATCTAATTGTTAGAGGTATTGTAAGTAGAGTTATAAGCAGAACAAAATACCTGGGCCTAATCACAGTGCATCATAGTTGAAAACCTAGACAACACATGTATCCCACTGGTGTAGAAATAACTTAGCACAGATTAATCAAATTATGAAGAAAACTGAGTTAAAATACAAAGGTATAATGTATCTTATATGATTGATACTACCTATCCATGAGGCACACTATGTAAGAGTTTATTTGAATACAATTCTTACATCTTGCTTGCTGTATAGAGTTTGTGGTAAGAACTGATTAAAATAAAGTTCTTAGCAGTGTTCTTGAGCGATAGACAATGTCTAAGGTATCTCCCCAACCTTGTAATCTCTGATCCCAGTGTTCACGCCCTTAGGTAATTCCATCCCCTTGAGTGTGGGCAGGATCAGAGACTTTCTTCTAACAAAAAAATACAGCAAAGGGAAAGGGATGACACTTCGATGGTTGCATTACATTATATAAAACTCCATATTGCTAACAGCCGTTCTCCCAAGAGACTCTTCTTTTTGGTTCAGTAAAGTAAGCAGCTATGTTGGAATACTGAGGGCCTTCTAGAAGCTGTGGACAGTCTCCACCCTCTAGCCACCAAGACAAATGGAGTCATCAGCCCTATTACTACAAGAAAATGAAGTCAGCCAACCACCTGAGTAACCTTGGAAGTAGATTATTTCCCAGTCAAACCTTCAGTTGAGAATACTGCCCAGTGTTGTAAACTTGAATTCAGTGTTGTAAAATCCCAGAGAGTTTGTGATCATGGCCAGATTCATGACCTACAGAAATTATGAGATCATAAATGTGGCTTCTTTTAAGTCACTAAATTTTTGGTAATTTGTTATGCAGCAATAGATAACTGATGTAGTTTGGCAAACAAAAAAACACAAGAGCAATAATTTTAAAAATTATTAAAATAACAAGATTAAAATTCATAGTATGTCATTTTACCTATTTATAAATAGTTTAATAGACTTATTTTCCTATACCCTGAGTTTTAAACACATTCAAACCTGCACGTGCCCCAGAGCCCTGGCATTAGAGCGCATGTCCTGGGAGGCAGGTGCCTGTCTCTGGAAAGGATAAGGTCTTTGGTTCAGCTGCACCTCTAGCAATATTATGCAATTCTTGAAGCACTTGCCAGGATAGAGACCAAGACCAGGGAGTGGCAGGTTGGGTAGTCAGCTCAGCCTGCTCTCTGATGTGGTACTTTGTCCTCAGTACTGCCTGAACACTGCCATGCAGGTGAAGGTCCAGCTGAGTTCTTGTCCAGCCCCATCCCAGCACCTTGACCCTGTCAAAGAGAGGTATCCTCAGACTTATTACAATCACAAGCAGGGCACGGCTGCTCCCACTCTTTCCTCCAGAAGTCCAGGGAGTTGAACCTCCTGGGCTTATCTGCTTGTTGAGGCCAGAGTTCTCTTCTGCCCTATGGATGTCTGAGCCCAGCTTTCTGGGTCCCCTTTGTGCCACCCTGGGGTCCACAGGCAGCAGATGACCAGCCAGCCCATGGCCCTTATATCCTTCAAATCCCATGGGACTTGTGGGTGTTTTTTTTTACACCTAAAGAAATAATACCCTCTCTCCTTTGGGCCTCTCGTATCCTGAGCTATGAATAAATATTTTTAACTTTGTGAATATGGCCAGATCTTCTAATAGAGACTAATTTCCCGTTATCAGTTCCCATTCCTGTTTAAAATGATTCTCCATAGATGGTTACCAGAGTCATGCTCCAATGAATAAAATAAAAGCATTTTGTTTTGTAAAAGTAAACAAGTAAAAAAAATACTGAGTTATTTGTGTTTTTTGAAATATTCTCACATTTCTAGACTTTGTTCATGGTTGTTTTATTTACCTGAAATGCCTCACTCTCTTGTTTTATTTTAAAGATGTAGAGTACAAGTCAAGATTGGGTACATAAATGGTCCAGGTACAGGTGAAATTTGGATCTCCCATTGGCCCTCACTTTGCCTGGATTAGGATCGGACACCCCCACTGATTTTATGTACCCCGTCCCCCCCACTGTGTCCCACTTCTGCCAATTCCTTTCTCGTAGTATTATAATAGGTGTTTAGGGTCCATTTATGAGTGAGAACATGAGGTACTCAGTTCTTTGTTTCTGTCATCACTGCGTATGATACACTCCAAATCCATCCAAGTTGAAGTCCATAGTTTCTTCCTTCTTTATGACTGCATAATATTCCATCATATATATGTACCACATTTTTTTTTAATTCAGCTCAGTTTCAATGGGCAGCACATTTGGTTCTGTTTTTGCTATTGTGAATATTGCTGCAGAAGACATGAATGTGCAGGTATCTTTCATTGTAGAATGATTTGGATTCCTTCAGATGTATTTCCAGAAGAGAGATTACTAGTTTGTATGGAATTTCTAGTCCTTTTAGGAATCACCACACTGCTTTCCATAGAGGTTGAACTAGTTGTTACTCCCACTAAGAGTGTAGCAGCATTCTCTTTTCTTCGCATCCTCACCAGCATCTGTTGTTTTTTGTTTTATTAATGATGGCCATCTTACTGGAGTTAGGTGGAATCTCAGTGTGGTTTTGATTTGCATTTCTCTGATTAATGAGGCTGAGCATTTTTTCATGTGTCTGTTGGCTGCTTGTATGTCCTCTTTTGAGAAGAGTCTATTCATGCCTCTTGCCCGCCTTTTGATGGGACTGTTTTTGTTTTTTTCTTTTAGTACATTTGAATTCCTTGTAGATGCTGGATGTTAGGCCTTTGTCAGATATAGAGTTGGCAAATATTTTTTTTTCCATTGTATGGGCTGTCTTCCTGCTCTCTTGATAGTTTCTTTGGCTTTGCAGAAGCTTTTCAGTTTGATGAGTTTCCACTTGTCTATTTTATCTTTTATGGCATGGGCATTTAAGGTTTTTATCACAATTGGTTGCCTATTTCTAAGATTCTTACAGTTTGATGTTTCTGACAGATTTCCCTGGGTTTTCCAGATATAGGATCATATCATCCACAAAGAAGGATAGCTTAACTTCCTCTTTTCCTCTTTGGGGACTCCTGATATCCTTCTCTTGTCTGATTGCTCTAGCTAGGACTTCCAACACTTTGTTGAACAGGAGTGGGCAGCCTTGTCTTGATCCAGTTTTCAGGGGAAATGCTTCCAATTTCTGTACATTTAGTAATATGCTGGCGATGGGTTTATTGTAGTGGCTTTTACTATTTTGAGATATGTTTTCTCTATACCTAGGTGTTCAAGGGTTTATTTTCAGTCCTTTAAGGTCTGTTTTAGGCACTATCTACTGCATGAAGATTTTTCAAGTATCTTGGCTATAATTAATTTATATTACTTCTGTGTTTCCATAGCATCTACTTTTCACTGTTATCAAAACTCATCACATTGTCATATTATGCATTGTATTATATTTACTATATTTATATTGGACTACTTAAGAAGTAAAATATTATTCCAATTTTGATCATCTAAATTTAAACAGCTTTTACACCTAAAGGTAAAAAATAATGAAACAAACAAAAAAACAGAAAAAAAATAGACAACTGCTGTCAAAATAATAGGTTTTAAATACATTATATTAATAATTGCAATAAAATAAATATTCTAAGCATTCCAATTAAAAGGTAGAGATTATTTGACCAGATTAAAAAGTGAGAACCAAACATATACTGCTTACAAGAAACACACGTGTTAAATGTAAAGACATATATAAGATAAAAATATAAAGATGATAGATATAACTATGTGTATATATATAACATAAGATATATAAATATATTTTATAGCTCTAATAACTAAGATAACCTACAGTCAGTGAAACTCCAGTAGCAATGGGTTCATGAAGCACTCGGATCTTAATTTATAAATAACTTTCTCCATTTTCTGTTTCAGTTCTAACATGTTAGGAGTTTAGACATCGCTACATCCTCATAACAGAAAAAAAAGTTGCGTGAACTGAAAAATCAATGACTTTTCTTGGACTCCTCAGAGAAGTGAGATCAGAGGACAAACTACCACACTGATATGTGGAGAGACAGGTGCATGCAGAGAGACATAGTTCAAATCTGCTTACCTGGAACAGCGGCCCCTGGAGTCACAGACTTATAGGAACACTTAGTTGGTAATTTTAGTGAACTTCTGGAGACTGACCATGGACTGACTAGCATGAGAATAAGAAACTTCCAAGTTGGAGTCTTGGGGGGGGGTCTCAAACACTTTTGTGGGCTTTATATCCAAAAACCCAATCATATCCTCATAGTAAAAGTCCCAAAAAATAGGCCTCTCAAAAGAAGGGGAAAAAATTTTATTGTTTTTAGGGTGTCATTTAAAAGTAACACAAATAGTATATAAATAAATGTATTCTCTTGCATTTCTGGAGTCCAGAAACCTAAAATCAAGGTGTCAGCAGGGTCATGCCCCCTCTGAATCCTATAGAGAGGAATCTTTCCTCTACTCTTTCTGTCTTCTGACAGTGACCATCAATCTTTGATGTTTTTATCTTGTGGCTGCCTCATTTCAATTTATGCCTCTGTGTCACATGGCATTCTCTCTGTGTGGTGTCTGTGTTCAAATTTCCTTCTTCTTAAAAGAACACTAGTCATAGTGGATTGAGGACCACCCTTATGAACTCATGTTAATTTGACTAGCTCTACAAAGATTCTATTTCCAAATAGACACCGGGGGTTAGGAACACATTATATATTTTTAGCAAGATCACAATTCAACTCATAACAATAATCATTAAGAAATATACTCAGAACCTTAATAACAAAGACCCAATAATCAGAAGAAAGAATTTTTCCAGAGTCTTATTCCAACTCTGGTAAGCACCATACTCCCATTCCAGTGTCTTCCAGCCTTACTGTCTTACCAAAGAGGAAAAGTATATAAACTATATTCAACAGGAGTTAGAATTTTAAAATAATAGGTAAGAAATGTAGACAGGAAAGGAAGTATGAGCAAAGTTAAAAAAAAATTAAAAAAGCTATACCACTGAAGAAACATTTGTGAAGGTCACAGTGCAGAGACACCAGCTGACTACAAGACTGAGATTTAATCAGAGGGTTATAGAACACCCCACACAAACACACACCTTGTCCCTATACCAAGAGGGCTCCAGAATAATAACAGTGGATGACAGCCAAAAGATCTGCAGGACACAGATGTTCTTTTAAGAGTACTTAGGAAGCTCAAAGTCAAGAAGGAAGACAAAAACAAGGGCACTAAAGAAATGTAAATCTTCTGGTACTTATAAAACAGCAAACATTAAACACAGCCCAGCTCCTAGCCAGATTAACATAAATCCTCACACCAAAGGTCTTTTATCTCAGTCTCTATTACCCAATGAAATAAATCCAGTTTTCAGAGCAAAGCCAAAAGGCAAGAAAAAAACACAGTCTGAAGAGACAAATCAACCTCAGATATGACATAGATATTAAAACTATCACATAGAGAAAGTAAAATAGCTTTGATAAATATGTTAAGGGCCCTAAGGAAAATGTAGATAAGATGCAAGGATAGATGGGTAATATAAGCAGAAATGAAAACACTAAGAATCAAAAAGAATTTCTAGAAATCAAAACTATCAGTGTAAACAAATTTCAGAAGATTGAAGTCATACCAAGCATCTTCTCAGACCACAGTGGAATAAAAATGGATATAATCACTAACAGAAACCCTTCAAAATATAATACATGGAAATTAACAACATGTTTCTGAATTACTTTTGGGTTGACACAAAAATGAACACAGAAATAAAAAGATTCCTGGAAACAAATAAAAACTGCGAGTTAGTGTCTGGGGGGCATAGAATGTTTCCTCCTATACCTGTCCTCTTCCTCAGATGATCTAGGGATATGCCTGGGGGTTTTGGCAGCTATACAGGAAAGCTCAACTTCCCACTGGCTTTTGGTCACAGAGCTGGAAAGGCGCCAAGGCCCACTGGTTACATCATAAAATGAAGCATACTGGACAGAAAACACTGAGAAGTTATAAAAGCTTGGGAGCTTCCCATTAAAAACTCTGACATAGTGACTGCTTGCAATGATTGCTCTGTATGTGCCGAGAGACAACCAGGGAGACTGCCAGCAGAAGGTAGATATAACAAATGGGGCCATTAGCCCTTGACCTGCTGGTAAGAAGATTATATTGGCCCCCTCCCCATGTAAGAAGGGGTCCAGTTCACCCTCACTTGTGTTGATACTACTATAAGATTACTGCAGGCCTCCCCTAGCAAAGGAGCTCCACAGCATTCAAACATTAGAGGACTGTCACCACTCCTTGCAGCATGTGGCACCCCTGAAGTAATTTAAAGAGACAAGGGAACTCACATTACTGGACAGCAAGTGCAACAATGAGCTGGGCAGCTGCATATTGACTGGCAATTTCACCCACTCTATAATCCCATGGGTGCCGTTCTAATAGAAAGATACAATGGCATGCTAAAGGATGCTTTAAAGACAGATCAGGACTCATTGTAGGGGTGGATGACCCAATTACAAAAGGCAACCCACTCTCAGTGAGAGATCCTGTGCTGGCCACCCAGCACCCCTAGACATACTGAAACAATTGTGGGCAGTGTTCCTGAGGATGCAAATCACATGAAATAATCTTCATTGAGAACAAGCTGGGGAAGTGAGAATAAACTGTTGGTGTCCACCCCACAAGACATTGGCCCTGATAAATTTAATCTGAACCCCACTGGTGGTTCCTGCTTGTCCCCTGGGGAGAGGAAGTAGATCACAATTTAGATATTCTTTCTGTGGTGATGGGAAAATGGACAAATACTGCAAAGTGCAATAATCCCAGGTTCAAATATTTGATATGGGACAGGCTAGGATGGCTAACAGCTATACAGATAGAGATAAGAGACCACTTCCTGCTGTGTATTGACAGCTTAATGACACAATTGGTGATCCTGCCCAGGAAGTCGATTAGACTCCTGCGCACCTGTGCCATACTTAAAATTGAATACTGTGCATACATTTCTGACAATGGTCATATATGTCTATGACCTTAGACCCTGAATACTGAAGTCAGTGCTGTGTGCCAAATTGCTGAAGGCCCCTCTTCCAACTGATTTGGATTACTAAGCTCTTTTTGGCACATACACAAAAAAGTATTCATAGGTATTATAATCATTGTAGCAATTTTGCTGTTTGAATTCCATGCCTTTTATTGAATATGTGGGCTATGAATGCAATGTTTGACTCATGTATTCATCTCAGGAAATTTGTGGAAGATAAAAGTTACATGAAGATTGTAAATGTAGAAAAAGTCAATGTAAAGGTAGAGTGTGAGCTAGTGTCCAGGCATAGACTGTCTCCCCTTATACCTGGTTCCTTTCTGCCCCCTTCCTCGTGCCAAGGCTGGTCTCCGAAGGGTATGCATATTCCCAATAATGAGTCATGAGAGGCAGGTGACCAAAAAAAGCTGAAAACAATGCAATTGTCATGCTTAACCAGTATAATTGTAAATACCTATAGGAATTTGTATGACTGGCTTGATAGCTTTGATTATAAAACTGTTTTCCATACTGCCCCAAGGTGCAGATTCCTCACTAAGAAGCCATCATCAGTGGCCCCTGTAAGTTTTAATAAACCAATGTCTCTCCAGGTGACTTCTTTGGAATAGGCAAACATTATGAGCCCACCCTCTCAGATTTGGGGTTGCCACTTTACAAAACAAAAACATACCAAAACCTCTGGAGTACTATGAGAGTGGTGCTGAGAGAGAAGTTTATTGAATTGCATGCACATACCAAGATAGAGTGATCTCAGGTAAATAGTCTAATGTCACACCTATGTGAGTTGGAAAGTCAAGAGCAATACAATCCTAGAATTAGTAGAAAAATTGAAATTATTAAAATAAAATCACAGTTGAATGAAATAGAGTTTTAAAAAATCATTAAAAGAATCTATGAGACAAAAAGCTGGTCCTTTGAAAGGGTAGATAAGATTGACAGGCCACTGGCTGTATTGTCAAAAAGAAAGAGAAAATTTGAATAAATACAATTAAAAATAAAAAGATGATGTCATGACTGACCCTAAAGAAATTCAAAATAATATCAGAGATTATTATGAATATCTGTATGCTAATAAGCAAGAAAATCTAGAGAAAATATAAGAATTCCAGGTATCACATAACTTCCCCAGATTGAAACAGGAAGAAATTGAAACCCTAACAGACCAATAATAACCCAAGAAATTACTCAGTTATAAGAAACCTCCCTCCCACCAACAAAAAAGTCCTGGACCAGATGGTTTCTCAGCTGTACATCTACAAGTTATACAATGAAGAGCTGATACCATTCCTATTGAAAGTATTCCTGGCAATCAAGAATGAAAGAATTCTCCCCAGCTCATTCTGTGAATCCAGTATCATCCTGATAATGCTAAATGGCAAAGACCCAACAAGGAAAGAAAACTACAGGTCAATTTCCCTGATGAATATAGATCCAAAAATTATCAAGAAGATTATAGGAAATTGCATCCAACAGCACATTTCAAGGATCATCCATCACAACCAGGTGAGCTTCATTCCTGGGAGGCAAGGCTGGTTCACCATACATAACTCAATAAACATAACCCATCACATAAAAGATATAAAACCAATAATCACATGATTAACTCATTAGACAAAAAAAAAAAGTATTTGATAAAATCCACATCCCTTCTCGATAAAAACCCTAAAAACTTAGGAATTAAGGGAACATTCCTCTAAATAATAAGAGCCATCTATAACAAACTTGCAGCCAACATTATACTTAATGGACAGAAGATGGAAGCATTTTTCCTAAAAATGAAAACAAGAGAAAGATGCCTGCTCTCACCCTTCTTGTTCAACGGAGTACTGGCAGTCCTCTTCAGAGTAATTCGTCAGGAGAAAGAAATCAAGGATATCCAAATAGGAAAAGAGGAAGTTAAGTTACCACTTTTTTCAAATGATACAATTCTATACCTAGAAAATCCTAGAAAGTCTGTCAAAAACCTCCTTGCATCGATAATTACTTTAGCAAAGTTTGAAGATACAAAATCATTGCACAAAAAAGTTGCATTTCTTTTTTGCAGGCTGAGAACCAAATAAGAAACACAATCCCATTCTTAATAGCCACACACACAAAATAAAATACCTTGGCAACCACCTAACCAAAGAGGTGAAAGACCTTGACAGCACATCTTCCCTGAAATGAATATTAAAATAGCTTCCTCAGGCAAAGGGAAATAATGCATGTCAGAAACTTAGATCGACATTAAAAAGCTGCCATAGCTCCCATGTGAATTACTGATTCTAGATCTGAAACAGGGAAAACACAAAATGAACTTTCAGCATCTCGTAGCACCAGGAAGTAAGGAAGTACTCAAAAAAAACCAAAATAATGGGGTATGTCACAGGCACACAGTAGCCAAACTGAAAGAATTCCCAATGGTAAAAGCTGGAAAAATTTGAGCAACAAAGTAAATAATGTAGTATTAGATTATTACTGAAAATATAAAACACATGTGGTGAGTCCTTATTGATATGTACAAATGATGAAATCAGTAAAAATGTGAGAGGTAGAACAAATTTTCCTGATGGAAGAAGGTTATGTAATCTGTGTTAATATTCCTCTTCCTGGGAACATGGGTTTAATTTCCTCTTTTCTTGAGTGTAGGTTCAACTTAGGAATCTGATTTCAGATAATAAAGTATAGAAAGAAAAACATCTAGTAACTTTACTATATTTTGTACTTAGCAAACACTAATTTAACCAAGTGATCAGAGTTAACATCACCCATAATAAGTCATGTTGCTATTATTTACCCTTGATATTGTAATGATAAGCATGCTTTATCTCTGTGGTATCCTGCCTCAGAATCAGTAATCCTAATACAATCATTTTAGAAAATAAGAAATCCATGTTAAGGGGCACTCTACAAAATATACGATCTGTGCTCTTTAAAACTGTCTAGGTCGGAGCTTCAAGCCAGGGCCACAAAAAAACCAAAAAACTGTCAAGATCATGAAAAACAAAGAAATATGAGAAATGTTTTCAGATACCAGAAGAGACTAAAATGTTATCATCAACAAATGCAAAATAATGTCCTGAATTGGATTCTGGAAAAATGGTAAAAATTTGAAGGAAATCTAGATTTTAGTTAGTAGCATTTACCAATGCTAATTTTTAAAATTTTGACAAATGTACCATGGGTATGTAAGATGTTGACATTAGGGGAAAGTAGGTGATGGGTGTCTAGGAACATTTTGCACTACTTTTACAAATTTTTCTGTATCTAAAAAAATTCCAAAATAAAAAAATAAATTACAAAAATAATGAAAACAAGATACATAATACAAATAATTTTTAAAAATTTGATGTGACTGTATTAATAACCAACAAATTAGACATTAGAAGAAAGAGTATTCACTGAGATAAAGTGATATATTACATACCGATAAAAAGGTAAATCCATAAGAAGATGTAACATCAAGAAGATATAACCTTTAGGTACATTCACTCAGTATCAGAGTAACAGGGCTTCAAGAAACAAAAAGTAAAAGTGGATAGAACTAATATAAAAAGAAAATCCCAGCAGTAGTAAATTCATTTCTTGCACCAATTCAAATATCAGCAGGTGATTTCAACATTCCTGTTTCAATGACTAATAATTAATAAATAAACATATAGAAGAAGTGAACAATACTGTAAATCAACTTAACCCAATTGATATTATTAAGTATTTTTTGCAACAACAAAATAAAAAATATTCCTGGTTCACATGGGACAGTCATCATGATATATTGGGCCATAAACAAAATCTCAATAAATATCAAAGGACTAAAATCACACAAAGTATTCTCTTTGTCTACAGTAAAGCTCAACTGGAAATCAATAATCAAAAAAACTTGTACATTCCCAAATGTTAGAAATTAAATAATTTTTAACAAATAAATAAATAATTGATCAAAAAAACATAAGAAAAATTGCAGAATATTTTAAGCTATATGAAAACAAAACAGCTAACAATATTTTTAGAATATAAACAAAAAAGTGCTTAGAAAAAAAAATCCTTCTTAAAATATTTAAATTATAAAGAAGCAAGTTCTAAAGTCAATGTCTAAGAAATGGATGAAATAATAATAATGAAAACAAAGCAAAGTTGATAGAAGAAAATAACAAAGAGTGGACAGTAGAGACATAGAAAACAAACAATAAGAAAAAGTCAATGAAAATAAGAACTTTTGTTCAAAAGGCTCAATAACCTCTAGCACTATAGATCAAAAGAAGGAAGAGTCATGAGGTCTAAACATCAAAATTAAATACAGTACAATTCCAAGAACAATAAAAGTATAGCCAAGGAATATTATGAAGAAATTTAGGTAAATAGATTTAACAAATTAGATGAAATGGACATATTTTAGTAAAAAAGACTGACAATATGAAGTGTTGGTGAGGGTATAAAATAAATAAAATTGTCTTATGCATATTCCTGGTAAGAATGTAAAATGGTTTAGCCCCCTTGGAAAACACTTTGCTAGTATCTTATGAAGTTAAGCAGTCATTCCCCATTCCCCTATGTGCTTACAGTGTTGTCAGCTAACTGTTCTCAGCTTAATCCCTCTCCTGGGACTGCTAGGGGGCTAAAAAGAGTCACCTCACCCAAAGTTCTCACTCTTCTTTCCTAGAAGTCTTCATCAAATGACTGTTTAAAGTGAGGTCCCCTGCTTTTAATCTGGGAAACCTCTGAAGAGTCAGCAAAGCCAAAGCTTTTTGCAGGACGGGGTGAAGGCTTTGGTATGACTACATTGCAGTTCAACTCCCCTTCTGCCCAATCCTGCTTTCCTTGTACCTCTACAGGTGTTGTTACCAAGAACATCCCCCCTAGTTAACTTTCTCCTGTAAATCTCCATCTAAAAAAAATTGCCACTATGGATTTCATTTTGTGGACAACTTGAATTGTGAAAAAGGTGCAAACTTGCTCATTTACACTACCCTTGCATAGTTGCGATCTTCTCTAAGAAACTAGTATGCGGAGGGGGTGAGGAAGGATGGTGTGAGGAAGGATGGTGACAGAACTAGTATGAGGAAGGATGGTGACAGAACTGGTCACATTGTGTGAGTTTCTGTATGGGTGAGTGCATAAAACAAGTCTGCGTGTGTATGTGTGTGTCCAAGTGGGTGAGCGAATGCTCCACTGAGGGGAGACATGAGAACAAGCACCTGGGGATCCCCTGCAAAAGTGGCTGTCACTTACCACTGCACTGAATTCAGCACCCCTGCACCAGGGACATCCACCATTCTCAGGGCATCTTTTGGGACAAAGCATTAGAGATCGGTTGCCTCTTGGAACCTGGCACCTGGCCCAACACCACCAATTGCAGCAGCAGTTTAGGCACTGGTAGCAGAGGCCCTGGAGAAAGCACAGGGAGGAGGTCTAGAGCCGAGTCTTGCAGAGGAGAAAACATTGGCTGGCGCCATTTTCTCTGTCCTGGAATCCAGGCAGAGACGACCTTTGGTTGGCCCAGTATTGAGAAGCCTGTATCCTGGGACTGAGGGGTGATCTCCGCACCCCTCTGAGATTGATCATCATTTTCCAGGGAGGATACTCCAGGTGCACAATACCCAAAGACAGCAGCTGGCTTGGAAACCCAGATGCACCACCCTCCAGACTGGCCCCTTCACAGATGCATGCAGTAAGAGTGAGAGACCTAGTAGCACAAGAGTAGGGGTGAGTTTTGATCTGATCCACTCTCTTCCCCAGCAGTCTGTGAGGGCGTCTGACCCAAGTGGAGAGCATCCTGATCACCCTTGCAGAGAGCAGAAGGGAGGGTCTAGAGACCAAAGTCTGCTCCCTCCCACAGGAAGTCAAAAGCAGCAGTGCTTGGGACCAGTAAAAAAGGAACCAGAAAAGTTTCAGAAATGGCCACAAGAGGGAAGAAGAGGAAGTCCTAGATTCACAAAGTTTTGGGTCTTTTTTTTGTGTGTCGCTCATGCTCTCCATACATATCTTTGTGTATGCATGTTCTAATTTCATTCCCCCAAATTGTCCCTCTTCTTTTTTTTTTTGGCATGGGTATATTTGAGGATGTGTTATATTCATTTTTGCTTTGTTGTTGTGTTGTTTCTTTATCTGTTTGCTGTGGTTTGTTTTTCTTTTTCTTCTTCTTTTCCTTCATCTTCTTTTCTTCTCCCTTCTTCCTTCTCTCTTCTTTTCCATTCTTTTATCCCATTTTGGTTTCAGAAGGTATTCATACACTCCCACTGCATAGATATAGTGTAAGGCGGTGGGAAGTGGGTTTTAGGGAGCCCATATCCCAATCAGCAGATACTGTAATCTGCAGGTAGCTTCTGAACCTTAGCTCCCCCATTACACCTTAATCAATTCTCAGAACTGCAAAAAGAGTACAGCCCCCCACTCCCAACCCAGCTTCAAAACTGAACAAATCCAGAAGCTTTACCTAAGGAAGAATAGGGAGTTCAGCAAACATAAATGAAAACTATTCCCCCTCTCACTGAGCAACAGTATTAAAGAGGGGGGGGAAAGGTGGGGGACTCATCACAAATGAAGAAGGATCAACAGAAGAACACAGGTACCCCCCAGGCCCCTGGAAAGGCAGCTCCTGAGAATACAGACTTCAGAGCTCAGTGAAGAGCCCCCAGAATGACTGGTCTTAGATCACAAATCCAGACATCAAGATCTTGATGAAGATGATGAATAAAAATCATGAAAGTCAAGAAGAAAGAATGAAAGAGTTGATAACAGAGATGACAGCAATAAAGAGCACAGTGAACAAAATAAATAGCAAACTGACAAACATGGGAAGCAGAATTAACCAAACAGAAGAAATAATCTCAGAGCATGAAGACTACAATATGGAACTAACCCAAATGGTTAAAACCATAGGAAAGAAGCTTAAAAGACAGAACAGACCCTCTAAGAGATATGCAATTATATTAAGAGGCCAAAGTTAGGCCTGATTGGCATTCCTGAGGCAGAAAGGGAGAGAGAGAACACCTTGGAAGAAACATTCCATAAGGTTATCCAAGAAAACTTCCCTCACATCATCAGAGATATGGCCATCCAATGCAAGAGATTCAGAGAAATCCTCCAAGGCATCAAGTAAGACTAACTTCCACACCCATAGTAATTTGCTTACACAAAGCAGTCATAAAAGAAAAAAATCCTAAAGGCAGTAAGGGAGAAAGTTCAGACTACCTAACATGGAAGACCAATTAGAATAGCAGCAGACTTATCTATAGAAACACTACAAGCTAGAAGAATCTAGACTCCAGCCTTCAAATTTCTCAAAGATAAACAATTCCAACCAAGAATTTCCTACCCAGCTAAGCTAAACTTCGTCAGTGATGGAGAATTAAAATCCTGCCCATACGCCCAACCCTTAAGAGATTATGCTGCTTTTAGACCAAATCTATAAGAGATGCTTAAGAAGGTATTAAGCACAAAAGAAAGAAAAAAGGAACAACCATGTATTTCCCATGAGAACAGGAAAGTACAGAATCAATAGAGAATACATAGTAACTGCAAACTTGAAAACACACACATACATCCACCCAAAAGTTAAAAGAAAATGAACAAGCAAAAAAACGTAATAAGAGTCTCATGATGGGGATAAACTCTCACATTTCAATAGTCAGCCTGAACGTGAATGGACTAAATGCACCACTGAAAAGACATAGAATGGCAAACTGGACAAAAAAGCATGACCCAAAAATATGCTGCCTAGAAGAAATATTTATACTGAGGTATATCTCAGTACAAAGGACGCCCAAAGACTCAAAGTTAAGGGTAGAAAACAAACTTTCAGGTGAACAGTAAACAAAAGAAGACAAGAGTTGCAATTTTAACATTAGACAAAACAACCTTCAAGCTATGAAAAATTTAAAAGCTACAGAAGATCATCAATAATGATAAAAGGTTCAATTCATCAACAAGAAATATCCATCCTAAATATATATGCACCCAACATAGAAGCACCAGAATTTATAAAGCAACTACTAAGTAAACTAAAAAAGGATATTGACTTTACCATTATTGTAACTGGGGACTTAAATGCCCCACTAACAACCTTAGCTAGATTATTGAGGCAAAAAGTCAATAAAGAGATTTTGAACCTTAATTTGACATTTGACCAAATGGACCTAATAGATACCTACAGAATACTCCACCCAACAACCACAAAATATATATTCTGCTCATCACCACATGGAACATAGTCCAAGATAAACTGCATCCTTGGCCATAAATCAAGCACAAACAAATTCTTTGAGACTGAAATACTACCAAGCACCTTCTCAGATCACAGCAGGATGACAATAAATATCACTACCAACAAGATCCCCCCAAAACACATGAATATGTGAACACTAAATAGCACAGTGCTTAATAATTCCTTAACACATAAATCAAAACAGAAATTAAAAGACTCTAGGAAACAAATGAAAACAAAGACACATCTTACCAAAACCTCTGGGATGCCATGAAAGCAGTTCCAGGAAAGGAATCTATATCTCTATGAACCCCCTAAGAAAATAGAGCAATCACAAATCAACAGCCTAACAAATCACCTAAGGGAGCTGGAAAGGCAAGATCACTAAAACCCTAACTTCTGCAGAAGAATCCAGATCACCAAGTAAAAGCCCAAATATAGAAAACAAAAATGTCATAGAAAAAAATCAACAAAACAAGAAGTTGTTTTTCTAAAAGAATAAACAAGATTGATGGATTCCTAGCCAGATTGACCAAGAAAAAGAGACAAAAAAACCCAAATAAACACAATCAGAAACGCAAAAGGTCAAGTCACAACTGACTCCAAAGAAACACAAAAGACTATCAGAGATTACTATGCACATCTGTATAGA
This sequence comes from Carlito syrichta, assembly GCF_000164805.1. Taxonomy (NCBI): domain Eukaryota; kingdom Metazoa; phylum Chordata; class Mammalia; order Primates; family Tarsiidae; genus Carlito; species Carlito syrichta. The sequence goes on along the minus strand of NW_007258460.1, from coordinate 993,953 downwards.
ACCAAATTGGAAAACTTAAACCAAGTGGAGGACTTTCTGACATAACATGACCTCCCAAGTTTGAAACAAGAAGAAACAGAAAACATAAATAGACCGACAACAACCAGGGAAATTAACTCCATCATAAGAAAACTACCTAAAAAAAAATAATAATAAAAAAATAAAAGCACTAGACCAGACAGCTTTCCAACAGAATTCTACAAAAAATACAAGAAAGGGCTGATATGAATCCTATTAAAAGTATTTCAGGCAATTGAGAAAGATGGAACTCACCACAAATCATTTTATGAAGCTAAAATCACACTGATACCCAAACTGGGCAAAGACCCAACAAAGAAAGAGAATTACAGGTCAATATCCCTGATTAACATAAATGTAAAAGTTCTCTAAAAGATTCTAACAAATTGAATCCAACACATCTCAAAAATTATCAGCCATGACCAAGTGGGCTTCATCCCCAGGATGTAGGGCTGGTTTAACAACTGCAAGACTATAAATGTAATTAAATACATCAACATATGTAAAAACAAGAACCATATGATTATATCCTTAGATGAAGAAAAGGCTTTCTACAAAATCAAGCATCTGTTCTTGATAATAAACCTTAAACACCTAGGTATAGAGGGACCATACCTCAAAAGAGTAAAAACCATCTACAGTAAGCCCATAGCCAATGTATTACTAAATGAACAGAAATTGGAAGCATTCCCCCTGAAAACTGGATCAAGAAAAGGCTGTCCACTCTCACCCCTCCTGTTCAACATAGTGTTGGAAGTTCTAACTACAGCAGTCAAACAAGGGAAGGACATCAGGGGTACCCAAATTGGAAAAGAGGAAGTCATGCTATCCCTCTTTGCAGACAATATGATCCTATACCCAAACCAAAGGGAATCTGTCAAAAACTTCCTCGCACTGATAAAGGACTTTGGCAAAGTCTCAAGATATAAAATCAATGTGAAAAAGACAGTCACATTTTTATACACCAACAACAAACAGGCAAAGAAACAAATATAAAGTATAATCCCATTCATGATAACTACACAAAAAATGAAATAGCTTGGCATATTCCTGACCAGAGAAGTGAAAGACTTTTACAATGAAAACTACAAACACTGCTCAAAGAAATCAAAGACACAAATAAATGAAAAAATATCTCATGCTCATGGATTGGAAGAATTAACTTTTTTATTATGTCCATTCTACCCAAGGCAATCTACAGATTCAACACAATGCACATTAAATTACTATCATCATTCTTCTCAGACCTGGAAACAAGACAGAAATTCATATGGAAATAAAATGACCACAAAAAGCAAAAACAATCCTCAACAAAAGAAACAAAGCAAAAGGTATTACACTTCCAGTCTTTAAACTTTGTGATAAGGCTACAATAATCAAAACAGCCTAGTATTGGTACAAGAACAGGCATATAGACCAGTGAAACTAGATAGAGATTCTGGAAGCAAAATCCTAATTTGTCAACCAACTCATCTTCAACAAAACCTCCTCCAATAACCAGTGGGAAGAGGAGAAACTATTCAATAAATAGTGCTGGGAATACTGGCTGACCACATGCAGAAGATCGACACAGGACCCCTACCTATCACCATACATGAAAGTCATCTCTAAATGGGTCAAAAACCCAGACGTAAAATCTTAGAAAATGCAGCAGACACCCTTACAGAAACAGGAATAGGCAACCAGTTCCTGATCAAAACCTCAAATGCCTGTGCCATAAGAGATAAGATATATAAGTGGGACTTCATCAAACTGATAAGCTTCTGCAAAGCCAGATAAACTATCAAGAGAGCAGGGAGACAGCCCACAGAATGGAAAAAAATATTCTCCAACTGTACATCTGACAAAGCCCTAACATCCAGGATCTACACAAAACTCAGATGTGCCAAAAGGAAAATAAACAAACAGCCCCATCAAAAAGTGGGCAAGAGACATGAATAGACGCTTCTCAAAAGAAGACATAGGAGCAACCAATAGACACATGAAAAAATGCTAAGTCTCTTAATCATCAAAGAATTGCAAATCAAAACCACTCTGAGATTCCACCTAACTCCAGTAAGAATGGCCATCATTAATAAAAGAAAAAAACAACAGATGTTGGCAAGGATGCGGAGAAAAGGGAATACTTCTACACTGTTAGTAGAGGTGCAAACTAGTTCAATTTCTATGAAAACAGTTTGGTGATTCCTAAAAGAGCTAGAAATTGAGCTTCAATTGACCCAGTAATCCCCCTTTCCGGGAATTTACCTGGAGAAACTCAAATCATTCTACAAAAAAAATACCTGCACACGCATGTCTTTTGCAGCGATATTCACAATAGCAAAAACATGGAGCCATCCATGCTGCCCATTGAAACTGGACAGGATAAAAAAATGTAGTACATATACATGATAGAGTGTTGTGTAGCCATAAAAAAGGAAAAAAGTATGGACCTCATAGCAACTTGCATGGATTTGGAGTCTATCATACTCAGTGATCACAGAAACAAAGAACTGAGTACCACATGCTCTCACCCATAAGTGGACCCTGAACACCTATCATAATACTATAAGAAATGGAACACTGCAGGGGGAGGGGAAAATAAAATCAATAAGGGTGTCTGATCCTAATCCAGCCCAAGTGCAGCCCAATGGGAGGCCCAAATTTCACCTGTACCTAGACCATTTATGTGCCCAATCCTGACTTGTACCCCACATCTTTAAAATTAAAAGAAAAAAAAAGAAATGAATCTGCCTAAAGTCTGTATGTTTTTCACCATTCTGCAACATCATAATCCTAGCTTGACTAGAAGAACAAATCTAACTCCAGCTTGGGCGACAGAGTCTCCAACTCAAAAAAAAAAAAGAACAATTCTAGTTTCCTCTACATTCAGCACTTCATTTCTAGGAGCACTTATGATTTCCTTAGTAAGGATAGTTTAGATTTATCATTTTTAAAGTGCTACTTTTGTGGGTGCGTAATGATATCTCACTAGCGTTTAAATGTACATTTCCTGGCCGGGCGCAGTGGCTCAGCCTGTAATCCCAGTATTTTGGGAGTCTGAGGCGAGAGGATTGCCTGAGCCTGGGGGTTCGAGACCAGCCTGGGCAACTTGGTGAGACCTTGTCTCCACAATAAATCATACACACACAAAAAAATTAGCCAGACCTGGTTACGTGCATCTGTACCTCACATACACACACAAAATTAGCCAGTCCTGGTGGCGTCATCTGTAGTTTCACCTACTTGGAAGACTGGGGCAGAAGGATCACCTAAGCCAAGCAGGCTGAGGCTGTGATGGCCAGGAGCATGCAACTGCACTCCAGCCTGGGCAGCAGAGTGAGACTTCAACAACAACAACAACAACAACAACAACAAAGTGCATTTCTCTAATGACTAATGCCATTGACTATCTTTTTATATGTTTATTGGAGTTCTAGATATTATTTTCTTAAAGTATCCATTCTAATATTTGGCTCATTTTTTTCAACTAGACTTTCTGACTTTTTTTTTTGTTTAGCAACAGGAGTTCTTTATATATCTTGGTTACAAGTCCTTTGTCAAATTATTTATTTGTAATACTTTCACCCACATGTAAATAGTCTTCTGCTTGCCCTGGTGGTATCTTTTGATGAAGAAATGTATTTAATTTTAATATAGCCCAAATTGATACAACTACTTTGGAAAAAATGTTTGGCAAAATAGCTATCAAGTTTAAACATATATATACTTCTAACAATATATTTAATTGAAATGAATCCGTATGTTCAAAAAAGATATGTAGTAAAATGCTTAAAGGTAGACTATTGGTAATAATAAAAAATTGAAACACTGAAAATTCCTAACCTCCGTAGACTCAGAATATATTGTTTATTCCCACATCAATGAAAAAGAATTATCTAAGATTACATCCAAAAATGTGGATGAATCTCTACACACAAGCTGTGGAGCAGAAGAAGCCATACATAAAGGCATATGCTTTATTTCAATTAAATATGAATGAAAACAGGCAATATTTACCTGTGCTATTAGATGTCAGGATAGTGTTCATCCTTGAGGATAGAGACTGGAAGGAAGAACAAGGAGATTTCAGGAGTTCTGGAAAGACTCTGTTTCCTGATCTGGATGTTCACTTTGTTATTGAGTTTAGAAACGATACATACACTTATCAATATGCATGCAAATTAAAATATAATAACATATGTTTTTTAAAAGTGCCTCCAAACACAGGACTTCATTTGAGTCTCATAATCACCTCTTCAGACTGGTAATGAAGAAAATGAGGCTTTGAACATTCAATTCAATTCAATTCAAATAATAGTTTGTTAAGCACCTGATGTATGCCAAGAAAAGAGGGTACATAGGGTAGTGAGATATAAGTGGTTCTTACACTTCAAAGAAGTGAAATATTTCATAGCTTAAAAGGATCATAGAATTTAGGAGACAGAAGGGATCCCAGACACCACCACCACTCCCATTTTCTAGAAGAAATGGATGCCAAGAGTTTGGACTTTGCAGTGGCTCTGATTCAGGCTGGATTTCTAGATTCAACACTAGATCACTGAGTGACTCTAGACACATTATTCTGTGCCTCTGTTCCATCATCTGAAAGTAATTTAAAAATATCTACCCCTAAACACGGCTCTGAAGGTAAATTTTAAAAATCTGGAAGCATGCCTTAGCATACCATCCAACAGCTAGTAGTTACAATATAAGTTAATATCTCTTCAGGTGATTTGAGGTGAGTGACCCAAGGTCCAGCCTCCTTTCTGGCATGCTTTTCTGAATCTCTGATTATGTCCAAACACAATGTAGAGTGTAGGGTACCCTGGGGTGTGAGGGACATGCTGCACAAGCCCTGACCGCTTTCCAGGGAATCTGTCTCTGGAGCTTCTGGGTTTCATAACCTGTGGGTCTGAGAGCCTTTGGCCCAGCAGGGTGGCAGAAGGTCTCCCTGGTGTTGATGGCATGACTGTGAGAGTGCAGATGAGTAATCCTTTCTGGGAGGAAAGCAGATCCAGCAGCCTGGAAAGCACACGTTCAGGGAGGCTCAGTGGGGCCATGAGCTTAGATGAGCAAGGACCACCATCCTGGGTATGTGACTCAAAGCCTCAGGAATGTGTCCGAATTCAATCCAGTGGCCGTCCTTATGCTCGGCAGCCCTCAGAGCCCTGGCAGCTGTCATTGTGCCTGATGCGTGACACCCAGACCTTTGCTGACACTGTCCTTCCTTCTTGTCTTTCACTCACCACTGATCCTGTTTTCCACATACAAGCTGATGGCTCATAGGTCCATGGAACTGCTCTGGGGAAAATGCTATCGTCCAGGATTCTGTCCTAGGACTGCAATCTTCCACTTGTTCTGGGTATTGATAGAAACTCTGAACCCTGTAAAACAGTGCCTGCTTCTCTACAAGGGTCATTCCCCACACCAGCCATTCTCCTGTGCCTTTAAAGGTGGGCTAGATCTTCAGAGTGTATCCCCTCTTTCCCTCCAGTAAGGAAGTTCCTTCGTATCTTGTAAACTGCCTCCATATTCAGCTCTTTATTTGCTCCTCATGACAGTGCTCTGGGGAAGGAAAGGAAGGATTATTTTTATTTTCACTGATGAGGAGAATGTTGGTCACAGTAGTCTTCTGAATTGTCCAAGGCCTCACAGCAAAGTAAGTGTCTGTTAGAATTGTAACTCAAGATTACTGGAAACTAGCCTGTCACCTTTCACTATGCTGACTTTCTACTCCATGGGTAATTTCTATGGCTACTACCACTTAGCAATCTCTTCTTCCCTAAATTGTGTCTGTGCCAGAAAGGCTATCAGCAAGAAGAACTCTTTTCTTGACACATTATACTCCAGGACATTGAAAAGAGGGAGTAACAGTCAAAGGAACAATCTGATGTAGCTTTGAAAATCATTTTTAATGTCATCTCTAGGAAACTATATCTAGTATCCTCAATCTAGGGTTTCCCCTCTCCCCTCTTTGTTTCCCTAATACCCTGTGCACATATATATATACATTGCATATATATATACATATATATGTATATGTATATATATATATATACATTTTCTCTCTCCCTTATATGCAAGTTCCTTGAGTTCAAGGATTATGTCTAACTCATTCTTGTATTCTCCTTTGTAAGTAGAGAAGGGAACACAGTAAACACAAATGTTTGCTTGAATGTTGTTTGAATATAGAATGACATAGCCAACTACGTCGAGAGTCAAAGATATATGAAGGTAATATACTTTAATTCCATTTTGCTGAGGAGAACTCTGAGCTTAGAGTGAAGAGGCCATATTCAAGGTTAGAATGAATGAGATGCAGGAGGAGCAAGATTACCCAAGTTCTCTGTCCTTCCAAATCACCCTGATATGTAATATTTAAAAATAAGAAAGCATGTCCCAAACTGCATAGCTGCCGGAGGTCTACTCCTCTAAAAGTGCCTCTGAGCATTTCTTGGAAATGCTTACATGTTCTAGGTATCTAGACTGCTGGTGAAGTCAGCTTTTTGGTTCACCTGCAGATTCACAGTCACTTGAGTCAGCTACTTGTTCTCTTAGTAATCCCTCTAATCATGAACACACCCCTTCTACCACTACCTGAGCATTGAACATGAGGCTCAAAAACATTTACTGAAGACCCGAGGATAGCAAAAGGGAATTGCAAATCTCGATGGGAAAAGTAAATATTGGATGTTAGACAACAAGGCTTTCTAAAGCTATCACGTTGGCAATCACATCGGAAGAGTGCTATAGCTGCTTGTGTCCCTCCATAGCTCCTGGTCTTCCCACACTGCCTACTCTTCAGAGTAGCTTCTATCAGATCTTTTCCCTGAGAATCAGCCCCTTACTCTCAACTCTGGTCTTCAGTCCTGCAAGAGGAGATCTAAAAGAAATTTTAAATTTGGAAAGGAAAAATGTTTGAGAAGACGTATTTCACTCCCCACTTCTGTGATTCATTAAGCAAAATCTGTTCAGGCAGGTCTGAGTTTGCATTTATATCTCTTCACCAGTATTGTCTACCCAAAGGCCAAAGAGCAGGTATTTATATATACATTCTAGAACATTCCAAAGAGTGAACTCTTCCAGAAGAGAGAGTGGTGTGCCGCAAAATAATTTTCACTTCCTCATTGAACCATGGGAGGAAAAAACTCACAGTAAGCTTAGAATACTCATTTTGTTCCAGCTTCAGTTAATCATACATTCAAATGTTCACCCCTAAAGCACTTTTCCCCAAATGTTGAAGTTATCTGATCAGGTACATAGAACCAATGGCAAATATTTGTGATCTGTGTGTATTACTAACAATAATTAACATTTATTGAGTGAGTACTACATGCTAGGCACTATGCTTAGCACTTCACATGCATTCTTTTCTCTAATCCTCACAAAATCCTATGAAAAGGCACAATGATGCATTCTGGGTGTGGTTTGGGGTGCGGCTGGTTTGGCGCCCAAATGCTACCATTTATTCCTCCTTTTCTCCAGCATTCCCAGCCAAAGAGCATATTCTAAAGCATCAGCAGCCAAATGGGAAAGTAAGCACTGATATTGTTAATATCTGGAAAAGCTCACAAAAGAAAACTCTTATGAAATGGGATTGGAGAACACAGGTTAGGCCTGAGGCTTGGGAGAATGAAGGTTTTGCAAGCAGACCAGACTCAATGCTACTCACCCAGGCTTCAGCTTGAATAAAGACTAGAACAAAGCTCAGTGTTGTCAGCTTCCTAAAAGGATGCCAAGAGTAAAAGAGTAAAAAAAAAAAAAAAGGGTCGTGGAATCTCACTGCAAGATGCTGTCATTATGCCCAGTGAACTCAGGTTCTCACCATTTAGATTAACATTACTACCTAGGAGGGACCCAGTAAGGTCAGACAGATGGAAGAGTGTGATATAAGGAAGAAAGTGGAGTTGTCTCTATGGGTTAAGAAAATTAGTGAATACAGAAGCACCGTGTTCTCTTCTCTACCTACAAAGGAGAAAAGCAAAGCTTAACAAAGTTAAGTACTTCTCCCCGTATCACATGACCAGAAAGTGGTCTTCAATGGCAAGCTCTCTGGCTCCAAATCCTTAACTCTTTAACAGTTGCCTAATAACACCACCTGTTAATCATTGAATCTTGCTATATCCTAATATATGCAATCTTAAACCTTTCAATATCCTCCCCCCTCCATTATTTCAAGAAACCTCCAAGGGATATCTCTTTTTGTGTTTATAAACTCAGCATGACTTCATCAATCACACCTGTTTTTCTTTTCTGTTCCAGCATCTTTGGCAGTGTTACTACTATGAAACTGATCAAATATTATTTTCCACAGCCTCTGGAGACCTACAGAGTTTCCCTGGGCCCCATCTTTACCTCTACCACTACCTGTACATTACAGGTCTCAATGGGCCCAAAGAGACTCGTTAGAATCTGGAGTACTCTTGCACAAGTAACGAATTCATGCTGGTTCCCAATCCGAGATAGAGAGAATTCCCTCTCTTACTATTTCTTTAACATGGACTCCAAGGAAGCATTATGATGTCTCTGAGAATTTTAGAGAAATCTGTCTTTTTAAGTTTTTGTTTGCAGAACCAGGTGCTGCTTACAGGACTGGTTAGGATAACCATGGCACAGTGTGTTACTTAGGCATTTCTTTCCATTTTGATGTGTGACAGCTTAAACCAAACGCGCTTGTAATTTATTTCCTATGCCCACCCCAATTCTGTAAGATGTTGTAACACATTTCTGAATACAAAGGACAGATCGGCTTTAATTCTACCAAGGAGGTTTTAAATATTAAAAAACTGTTTTACTTGTCTTTAGAAAGGGCTAACACATCTCTCATTATTAATGTGCAAGCACAGGGAAATTTCATGTGAAGGAACTACATTGTCACTGGCCCTATAATTGTAGCCAGCTCTCCTATATATCACACTATAGGGACGTGTAAAAAAAGAAGCCATGGGCAATAAATAGCACTTGGATGTTTGCTGAGGTCTAAACTTCCAACTTACCAGATTCTTCTACTGTTCATTTCTCTTTGGTCTCTAATCACCTCGTTCTGTTTTCTTATAATGCCAACTTGCTTAGGGTGGCTTACTGTGTAGATAATCCTTTATTCCAAACATACACAATCAACTTTCACCTCTGTTGTCTCCTATACTTCTGAATAGAGACCTTTCTATCAGGTTTGTGTTCATGGAATAGACTCACCCCCTCAAAGTCCTCAAACAGGGAAAATAATATACAATTCTGGTGTTTGAATATCCAGTTTCTGTTTGCTGACCCCAAAATATCAACAACCACAAAATCAACAACCTAAAAAACAAAATCAACAACCTGGATTTCTGGCCTATCAAAGCATCATGACTTTTAAAAAAAAAATGTATTTAATAATTTCTTTTTTTTTTTTTTTTTGAGTTGGATCTCACTCAGTCGCCCAGACTAGAGTGCAGTGGCCGCTCCTGGCCACCACAGCCTCGACCTGCTGGGCTCCGGTGATCCTTCTGCCTCAGCCTTCCGAGTAGCCGGAATTACAGGCGCGCACTACCACGCCCAGCTGATTTTTTGATTTATTGTAGAGATGAGGTCTCGCTGCCCAGGCGGGTCTTGAACCCACGGGCTCAGGCAATCCACTCACCTCAGCCTTCCAAAGGTGCGGGATTACAGACTGAGCCACCATGCCCGGCTAATAATTTCTTTCAATCCTCTCTTGCTAAGCACCTATGCTGTGCAAACTCTCACCATATAATGTGAGAGTGGGCCTACAGAGCTGAATAAGATGTAGTGCTTCAACGAGAATAACAGGGAAATAGACAATATATGTACTGGATTGTCCTCAAAATAATTTATTCCTTTTTAAATTTATTTTTTAAATACTTTAATACTTAAATCTATACTGAAAACATGGATAATTATAATTGAAGACAGTATAGTATATGGGCAGTAAAGGTGTAAGCAAATTGCTGATTTCCAGCTGTAATGATAGTAAAACATCTTGAAAATTATGATAACTTTTCATACATGATGAGTGAGAAACAGTGTCTTTAAAAAGCAAAAATGACAGAATTCAAATAGAATTTGGCTTTGTTTGACCTGAATATGCAATTTATTCAGAGATAAAGCATAGATGCACACTCAGGAGACAGAAATGAAGAGCTTGGTGGTTACTCATGTCAAAAAATTCAATCTCCATTTCATAGGCAGTGAAGAATCGTTAGAAGGTTCTGAATAATGGAGTTCTGTGATTACAAAGTGACCCTCAAGAACCTACCAGTAACATAAAGAATAATATGGGAGACTGCCAAGTGAGGTAAGAAGAATGGTAGGAATTCTCTTTGACCAGCTGAAAGACCGGGTGGGCATGGAAAGTCCTTGGGACATAAGTCTTTATAATGAATGCTATTTATTTTTGTTTTTATTTTATACAATCTATTATATCTCATTGCAGCAAGTGGGAAAATATTGAAGAAAATAAAATGAATCCACAATTCTGCAATTAGGAATACAGTAATTTATATTTTTGTCTATTTACATCCCATTTTTATAATAAATTGTGTGTGTGTGTAATTCAGACTTTTGCACAGTTAAGATCATAGCACACATGTAATAGTTTTAAACTTAATATCATACCATACACATTTCCACTCATGTTAATTACTGTTTTAATTATCTTTTAGACAAATGATAGAGAATTAGATAGAAAAAATATACTGTTATAATTAATTTTTGTTAACTATAACAATGAATCCTGTTTTTTAAAAAGAAGTTGCAAAGGTACAAGGAAGAAAACAAAATGTAGCTACAATACCTTCATTTAAAAATAAGCACTGATGAGTGTTCTTTCAGTATATTTTTAGCATAAAAATACATTTAAGAAATTGGAATGATAGGTTATGACATATTTAAAACATCTTTGTTTTTGTTTAACAACTCATTGTACATGGTTTTTTTTTTGCTTGTGATCAAAAATCATTTAAAAGTATATGTTACATAACATTACATCATATGGATATATCATCATTTATTCATGCCTGACTATAATTATTTATTCATGCTTCAAAGCCAAAACTACACTCAAAGGCAGCCTATTTCTTAATGCTTTCATTACAAATTAAGTAACCAAGCATGAAAATAGAAAGACACAAATAAAATGAACTTGAGAAGAGTAGTAAGAAGGATTCAGTAAAGATAAAGTCAAATGTCAATGAATTGGGAATTGGAAAAACAATAGACTTCATAAATAAACAGAGCTGGCAACACTGCTGCTTGAAACTAGCAATACGTTTTGATCTCTAGCCTTGGACTGTGTGGATTCTTCTTCCGGCTCTCTTGACAACTGTCAGAAGGGAACATAACCAGTATGGCCTAATTCTTGACCTTACTTATTTTACTCCATTTCAGTGACTTTTTAAAAACAAATAATCCATGAATATGCAATTCATTTGATGGAGATTAAATAAACATAACAAATAAATAAGCTTTTGCAAAATTAGGAGGTTGTAATTAATTTGACTTTAAAGCATTTTCACCTAATCTAAAATACATCTGGAATAAGTCAGATCTCATATATATGAGAAATATATCTCAAAATCCTATAAATGGGTTTCTGAATTATAACCCCTTGCACAGAATTTGAATTTGAGGAAAGGTCTAAAGCTTCTTTCTTAGGTTATTCTTAGGAAACTCAGAGGAAATAGATGAATATTCTTGTTTCACAGAGGAGGCAGCTGAAGGAGCGGCTTAGTCAAAGCATCAACATATCAGTCCAATGTCAAACTCCTGCTTTCACATTGTTTCTCCACCACGGACAGTCACATAGACTTGAGCAAATTAACTTCTCTACCTTGGTTTCAACTGTAACATAAAACACTGAGAATGCTGTGTTTCCAAAAGACTCTGAGAAATAAGAGAAGAAAGTACTATTTTGAAGGACAGAAACTTTTTTTTTAATAATTTCACTACCAAAAAGTTCCTTTTGCTTCAAATCTAGTTTTTTAATTATTTTCAAGCCTAGCCTGCTGAATTTATAAAATCAGTTGTGAATGGGACAACAAGAACCAGTAGAGTTTAGAGCACATTTGAAACCATGATGATGGTCCATTGGTGTGATCTTATTTCTTGTTATGATAATGATTGAAGCATCATGATATTTCTCAATAACCTGACTAGAATCTTCCTTACTGAAATTACTATTTGAGATCAGGAATTTTTCCCTGAGGAAAAGCAGTCATGCCTAAATCTTTCTTATGTTTAACTGCAAAAAAAGTTCTTTTGTCCTTCATTCACTCATTCATTCTTGCATTCAGTAAACATAACCACTTGCTTGATCAGTCATTTCATTAGATGCTTTGCAAGATACAAAAATAAAGTCATAGTTTCTGCCCTTGAGGCTTTTACAAATTGTAAGCAAGGAACTCAATACAAAACACAGGGGGAATTCAGAGAAAGGATTCATCTGAATTTGCCTGGGATACTTCTTCCAGAAAGTGGTCATTTGAGCTGCACCCCGAAGAATGGCAGATTGCAGGAGTTTTGTGGGATAGGGAAGAACATTCCAGTTTGAAGTGAAGTACGAGGTATGACAAGTTCATGAACCCATTCGAGAAAAAGTTCCACATACCCCATTGCTGAGTATCACTACAGTCACCTTCGAAGTACTCCCCTTGGGAAGCCATGCACAATGCCAGTGCCTCATCCACGCATCAAGGCAATTTTGGAACACTTTCTGGAATGGTCATCAGAGCTGTTGTTGTATTACATTTGATGTCCTGAATGTCATCAAAATGTCTTCTTTTCAATATTTCCTTTCTCTTTGGGTAAAGAAAACAGTCATTGAGGGACAGATCAAGTGAGTAGGGAGGGTGCTCCAATACAATTATTTGTTTACTGGCTAAAAACTCCCTCAGAGACAGTGCTGTGTGAGCTGGTGCATTGTCATGATGCAAGAGCTCCCTTGGGACCATTTTTGCACACACCTTTCTCATGTCAAGATTTTCAGTTAAGATTTTCCTAACTGCTTCTCTATCAATGTTAATTTGGTTTGCTATGCTTCTCACGGTCAGTCAACAATTTTGATGCTCAATTTGACAATTTTTTGCAATGTTTTTATTAGTTCTGCTCGCTACTGGCCGTCCTGACCTGACTTCATCAGTGATACTTTCTCTCCCCTTAGGGGGGAAAAAAAAAGTTCAATCCATTTGTACACTGTCATTTTCTTCGTGGTATTGTCCCCATTCACTTGGACCAACATGTTCCTGATTTCACTTCCACTCTTGCCAAGTTTAACAAGAAATTTAATGTTTGTTGCTCTAATTCAAAGTCTGGCATTCTTGCAACAACAGCTCTGATGGCCATTCCAGAAAAAGAGTTCCAAAATTGCTTTGGCAGGTGGACTGGGCACTGGCGTCAGTGCATAGCTTCCCAAGAGGAGTACTTTGAAGGTGATGGTAGCGATATTCAGCAATGAGGTACGTACCACTTTTTCTAGGGAGAGTTCGCAAACTTAATTGTCAGAACTTGGCCTTGAAAGTTTTGTCCCCTAGGCTATGATGGTGTTTTAGACGCTTATCAAAACTTATAACATGACACAACCTATATTTTAGGAATTATTCTTGCCCCCCAAATGAGATGGAGCAGGGAGGTATGTCAGAAGTTCCTTCCCCACAAAGCAGAAAGAAGAGGGCCTGGAGAGGAATGACATTGTAGAGGGGAACTGAGAGCCCTGGGAGTCTTTGTGTGTTTAACAATCACTACCAAAAAGGAAGCTTTCTTTGCCATTAATGCCATCTCAGAAATGCAAAGCATAGTTTGCTGGCATCAATTTGTCTTTATTTACCTTCTCTAAAATCGCTAGCAGGTTCTGTACAAATGATATCTTCCTGGCATGTGAGAGGCTGAGACGCTTTTTTCCCTTGATGGGTAAATAGGCATGTCTGACTAAATCTGGAAAGTCTTGTTGCATGGCTGTAGTAAAGCTTTCCACAAAAGCCTTAAATCGGGCCATGTGTTTGTATCTTTGTAATTGTCGTCCTTGTTGTAATAAACTAAAAATGTGGCACTCACTCTGGAACATGCCCAACCCTCTGTTTGACTGTGAGTTTGTTCAGGGAAACATCACCACCTATTTCCGCAGAAAGACTGGAAGTTTATTTTGCTCCAAGATTGGAAACAAACTAATGTTTGAGCAATTTAGACAAAATGGCTATTTCTAGCTTTGGTATCATTTGAAATTTTTTTTGAGTCATTTACAGGAAAATTGTTACAGTTTATTTTAGGAGTAATCATGACTAGTGTAACATTTCTGAGAACAAATCAGTTATTTTTATGTTTGAGCTATGCTCTTTTGTAAGTTTTCTTTTTGTGTCAATCTAGTACTGGGTAGTATTCAGTGATTGAATGATCTGTATCTCTGTGAGTTCTACATTTTGAAATGATTATAATAAAGATGAAGCAAAAATATTTTATTTATGTATTCCAAAAGACATTTAATGAGCACCTAGTATGTTCTAGGCACCACACTAAATGGCCGAGGTAGGTTCAACATGGTTTTGCTTTCTAAAAACTTACATTCTTGTAGGAGTCTGAGGCATGCACACAAATATCTTTACTATAATTCATAATGTTATGAGTGTCTGCAAGCAAAATACTGGAGCACAGAAAAGAAAATATTAATTCTATTAGAAGAATACTTTGTGTGTGTGTGTGTGTGTGTGTGTGTGTGTGTGTATAAAACTTAGAATATGACATTTTAGATGTATTTAAGGAATGAGTAGAATTCAAACAAGTAGAATGGAAAGAATATTCCAGAATGAAAAAACAGCATGTGTAAAGAAGTAAAAGTGGAAAGTGTCTCTCGGAAGGCAGCATGGGCAAGTAGAAAGACCTTGGAAACACACTCCTCTGTTTGAGCCCTGGTAAATCCTCTTATAGCTGAGAAGCTTACCGCAAGTCACCCAACTTCTCTGAAAAACTGAGATAATGTCTAGCTTGAAGTGTCATTCTTTGATTAAATTAGATAATGCATATAAAACACCAGCACCTTGAGAATGCTCAATAAATACAGTCTAATATGCTAGAAGAACACATATTTCTTTGGGATATAGTTTCACAAATCATGTGAAAGCAAAACTAAGTAGTTTAGGTTTTATTCTGAAGATTATCAGGAGCCATCAATGTTTTGGCTGTGGTCAGATTTGTATTCTAGAAAGGTCAACCTGGGACAAGGAAGAGAACAGATTGAGGGAGAGTGAAGCTAAGCATGAATGGAAGGCTATTGTAGTGACCCATGTCAGACGAGGCTGAGGCTTTGAACCTGCATTGACTGTGAACTAGAAGGGAATGGACCCAAAAGAAATGTAAATGCATATATATAGGCCAGTTGGCAGGGTTTGAGGACCACAGGAACATAAGACTTTAAATTCTGAATTATCTCCCAGTGAAAACAACGCTGCCTGAAGTACATGCAACTGTGTATTTTCTTCAGCAGTAGCACAAATACACCTGTTTATTTGTCCAGCTGCTTGTAGTTGGAGGAAGCTAAATCTACATTGAAAGGGACAAGGCTATTTTCTGCTGCTAAGTCATTCAGAGGCACGTGGGAGTGTAGAAGGAATTTAATTGTGCCATCTCCTAAACCTTTTGGTGTTTATTGACAGATCTTTGACTTCTTGGGAGAGGAATTTGAGTCATCTAGTAGATTCCATTCATATTGTACAAATTAAGAAACTGAACCCAGAAATGGGAAGTGATCTGTCTAACAATCAGTATGCCAAGCACCAGAGCCAGAAATCAAACCCAGGTTTTTGCATTCTCACTCCATTGCACTCTTCTTTTTACTCTCCTTGATACAATACATGGCTGAAAAATGTAAGCAGATACCATTAATTGCTAAGAAATTAGCATTGATTATGTCCACCTCCATATACACAAAGATAAATGTTTAGATTTTCTTTAACGCAAAAATATCAACTGAAGATCAGTCAGATAGAGCTGAAACATCCTGAAGTTTATATGTAAATAAATAGGAAAAATTAGTTGATGCATAAAAGAATATATATAGTGTGTGTGTGTGTGTGTGTGTGTGTGTGTGTGTGTATACACAAATCTATAGGGTACATTGTACGTTGTTGGAGTAAATTTAGATTACAAATCATAGGGACTTATTTACCTAATGATGACCCAATGACCCAGGGAGTATTCTAACATGAATAAAAGATGTTAATTCCCCAGGGATCATTCTACATTAATAGAAAAAGTTAATTCCCCCAAATTTTAGGTATAATTAGCAACAGAAATATTATTTAAACAACCTTAAGGTTGAAAGTCTCTGCCCTTTACAGTGACACATTATTGATCTTTTTTGCTTGGGAACAAAATAGTACATAAAATATAATTCTAAATTATTAATTCTTATTGTTTTAAAGTCCCTTTAAAAAGTTTTGGATGTTAATTATTGTACATATCTTTCTGCCATTTTTAATAGTATATTTGGGAATTATTTCAAAATATCTGGGTTGGGAGCATTATTATGAATGCAGAATTTTAGATCTGGAAGCATCCTTAGATATGACCTACTATTTGCAACCCCCATGTGATGAAATATATACATGCTGCAATTTTCAGAAGTTCCAGTAGGATAGGGAAGAATGAATGCAAAGCTACTGAGAGCCTCTAGTCTAAAGGTAGACTTACAGACCTTATCTTCAGGGGGCTAAGGGTATTTAATAGGAAGTTTTAAAAATTTGACCAACTTATAGAAGCAGAGAGTAGAATTGGGCTTGCCAGGACTGGGGGTGAAGGAGATGGAAAGATGTTGATTAGCAGGTACAAACTTTGTTACATGATGAATAAGTTCTAATGTACAGATGATAAATGTGTTAATTTGATTGCAATAATTATTGTACAATGTATATTATATGAAATTATCATATTGTACACTTTGAATATATTTAGCCTTTATATGTCAATTAAATCTTTTAAATCTTTTAAAAATTAAAACAACCATAAATGGACCAAATGCAAAGTGCAATAAACATCACTGTCTGGGTAAAGGAAGGAAACAATGAGCTTGGAAAAAAGATCTGATTTCAAATTCTAGTTCTGTCACTGCTGTGGGTTAAGTCTCTCGGTGTGCTGATGTCATTTTTCTTTGCTTGCTTCATCACCTCATTTGCATCCAGGTGTTCACTATGAATGTTACTTTCAGGTCTGACCTAGGATTATGTGATTCTTCCATTGTCAGTGTGTTACTATAAGCAGAGTTCAGGACAGACTGAGAGATGAGCAGCTTAATTTAACTCAGAAAATCAAACATTTAAATTCACTCTCATTTCAACTAGTATGTTATCTTAAAAAGTGACATTTAATGAGCATTATTAAATGCTAGTGTGTGTGCAAAACACATTAAAAGTTTTCACTCATTAAATTTTTCAACTCCATGAAGTAGATAGTATTTGGTCTTAGCAACTTCTTCACATCATAGGATATATTTGTCATGTAACTAATAGGAAACTTAAGCAGCCTTGCTAGTGTTACTGTAAGCAGGATGTGAATCCAAGACAGCAATCTGAAACATTACCAGAGCATCTCTCTTGACTAGAGAAAGCTCATTGGCCACACATGTGCCTGTCATGACCAATGATGTGCCCTCCTGCCCAGAGTTACCAGTATCACTAGGCTGGCAGCAAGTCTTAGGAAGTTTACATCATCTCTATATTTTTGAAGTTACTAAATGTGAAAAATATCATGACCTCAGTGTTCTCTTGCTGAGCCAGATTCATAGCATTACCACCACCTGCTCTTCCAAAGGTTTCCATTTAATGCAGGTTTAAAAATAAGAACTCTGAACTTGCTCTCGCTTTCTTTAGAGAAAAGGTGTAAGTCTGGTCAAAGTGTTTGAGAAATTCCAGGGTGATGCAGTGGAAAAACGTGTCTCAGCTTTGTCACATACCCTTGGGCAAGTCAACTGCACAGACCTTCAATTTCTCCATTTCTAAAACAGAATGGTTGAATAAGACAACTTGGTTGGAAGAGAAGGGGCATGGACTGGATTAAACCTCTAAAAACTAAAATGTGCAATAATCGGTAAGCATGTATTGGCTAATAAATGGGTTAAAATGGGGAGTTTAAATCCTTAACTCCCTGCTTTCTTTTCTTCCTTCATTCCTTTGTTCCCTTCTTCCTTCTTTTCTTCCTTTTTCCATCGAGGCACTACTCTAGGTTCTAGGGACGCAATTGTTAATAAAATAGACAAGACTTTTCCTTTCTTGGAGCATATATTTTGGTGGAGAATAAAAGATAGTAATGAGTATCCTAATAAGTACCTTAAAGCAGGAATATGGGCCATGAAAAGAATAAATAGAAAAAGAGGATTTTAATGTGACTGGTTGCAAGTAGGGTTTCTATATTTTATAGAGTGTGGATAAGATGGCAGTCTCTGAGGAGGAAACATTTTGCTGAGATCTGAATGATCTCAGCATTGTTGTGAGGGAAGACTATCACGGACAGAAAACACAAGTGCAAAGGGGCTGAGGAAGGTGTCAAACATTTTATCTCCAATTTTTTGAGAAAATTAACTAACTGAATTTTCATATATTCATACTCTGTAAGCTAGACTTTCATCTGCCCATTGTCCTTTGTTCTCTTCAATGAACCTCTTGTACTGGTAAAGTAAGTTTGAAGAATTCTATCTTATCTCAGCTATCTTCAAGGAAACCAAGAGATAGAGCATAGAACCACATTTGGCCTAGAACAGGAAAGGGAAAACACCTCATTTCTGGGTTATGGTATTATGGGGGAAGGAATCAGCAGATGCCCCAAAGGGCATGGTTGGACTCAAGGGGAGAGAATCCAGTGGTCCTTTCCTCTTTTTCGAGCTAAATGTTTTTCATGAGTTTAATACCTTATGTTTTGTTTTAAAGAAATGAAGACATTTCCTTTGCATTAGCACTTTCTTGATCCCTCTTCTAAACAGATGCTCTAGGTTCAGATGTTTTTACAGTGTGGTCACCAGGCCACAAGCATAAGCAACATCTTGGATTGTTAGAATGCAAATACTTAGACCCCAGTCATACCTCCTGTACTTGGCACTCGGGGTAGGTGCAAGCAATTTCTGTTTCACAAGCTCTTCTGGATGATTTGGATGCACATTAAGGTTCAAAAATCCTTGCTCAAATTGGTTCTAAATTGAGGAACTCAGAAGAGTCCCACAATTCCCCTGTGAGGTAGAGAAGGAATTCCAGCTCTCTCCACTGCCCTGAAGGTGGATCTAGAGTTAGAAGTCAGTTCTCTTGGGTCCCAGGCCATTATATCATGTTCTGAACCTCATCTCTGTAAAAGAACTACAATCCTAAAGGTAACTTGTAGCATTGTCCTTCTTTTAGTTTTGCAGGTTTACCAAGCTGCAAAATATATATGAGTAATTTCATATTTAGAATTGTAACTTAAGAAGATAGACAGAGATATGCACATAAATATGATATAGATATTCATTGAAGGATCATTTATGACAAATTTTTTTAAAAAAATTAAAAACTAGGCAGGCTTGGTGGCTCAACCTGTAATCCCGTGCTTTGGAAGGCTGAGGTGAGTGGATTGCCTGAGTCCGCGGGTTCGAGATCCGCCTGGGCAACTTGGCGAGATCCCATCTCTACAAGAAATCAAAAAATTAGCCGGGCGTGGTAGCGCACACCTGTAGTTCCAGCTACTTGGAAGGCTGAGGCAGAAGGATCCCTGGAGCCCAGCAGGTCAAGGCTGCGGTGGCAGGGAGTGGCCACTGCACTCCAGTCTGGGTGACAGAGTGAGACTCCAACTCAAAAAATAAATAAATAAATAATAAAAAATAAAAAACTGGGAAAAACCTAAATAATCAATAGTAGGGAAAAATGAATAAATAATTTTTTGATATAACCAAACATTCTGATACTATATAGCCATTAAAAATAAGGACTTTTAAATAATATATGCCAAAATGAAAAATATAGAGGCTATAAAATACAAAATCATAAAACTGCATATTTATAATAATCCTGATGTTTTAAACAAATGTGACTAAAGATTATACTACTAGAATACATGTATATTAATACATGGAAGGGAATGTACCAATATTTTAAAGGTATTTTTCACTGAGTATTAGTTTAATGGTGACTTTTTCTTCTTGTTTTTCTTTCTTATTCAACATTTATTCAGCTAATTAATATTTTCAATGTTATTATTCATGATTATTCCTTCAAGTATTCCCATGGCAGCTTCTTATTTCAATATTAGCACTCAGCTGCTGTATAAACTCAGACAAACCGACTTCTCAATGCCCTTGTGTCTTTGATTCTCATCTGGGGTATCAATCCATGAGTGTGAAGTGATTCCAAAGTGATTTCTAAGTGTAAAGAACTCTGACAGTATTAAGAACCATTATTAAATATGATTACCAAATATGAAGTTTCTTGTTTTCAGTCATATGTTTCTGCAATATTAAATACCACAAGAGAGGAAGTTGGTTTACTTTTCACTAAATAAATCCCAAGTTGCTGTGTTTTTGCATATTTAGTCTTCATTTATACCACAGTGACAGACAACTATTTTAAGGATTATTAATAAATTTCCTCTTATGATTCCCTAATTAATCTTTTTTTGCAAGATGGTTTAACCAAAGTTAAGAGCAATGTTTTTTTTATGACTTTCAACAAATCCTGTGTAAAAAACTGTTGCTAAGCATTAAATAATATACATTAGAATAATAATAATACATTTTTTATCAGAATAAATGTTAACGTCTCCAGGTACACCTCATCCATAGACTTGTATTCCCCACTATAGGGAGAGAAAGAAAGAGGAAACAAGAGTAACTGTAGGCGATTGGGAATAAATTCATTCATTAATTCAAAAAATACATATTGAGTGCATCCTCTGTGTGAGACACTGTGCTAGGCATTGCTGTGAAAGAACATCATGAACTTTACAGTTTAAAGGAGCTTGTAGAACATTATTAGATGTTATACATTAGAAAGTAAATGAAAGCAAAGGAGATTAGAACAGAAGAGACCTATAGGTCAACAATTACAAACATTCAGAAAAAACTGTATATTTCCTCTGAAACTTGAGGTTTTGTTTGGAATGTTGGGGTGTTGGGGAGATGATGAAGATGCGATCTTTCCAAAAGAAGCGTAAGCAAGAACTTTGGGTGTGGGAAATGCTGTACCATTTACAAGAACACAAGAAGTTTTGTTTTACTAGAGAGTATACTCTTCCTTAGTGTGCTATTTTGAGGTTTACCAATGTAGAAGAACTTACAAAAACCCTCAGAAAATGATATCTCTTATGGTACAACACTTGGAGTAGAACTTTTTGGGAGAGAAGAGGAATATAACTTAGCTTCCCTGAGAACAGCTTCTGCCGGTCTACATGTTCCCCCAAATGTCAAATCAATTAACCAAGCCAAAAAGCGAACTTAAGAACTCTTAAGAATAATGTACTTTTCAAGTAGATTCTCTTGAAGGAGTTTCCATAGCCTATCATATGCTGAAATTTTCAGAAACTCCCTTACTCTGGATCTCTTTCATTCACTTTCCCCTTCTTTTTGTGATAGGGCTCACCCTCTCCACAAGAGTGAGCAGTGAGTGCAGTCGACTCTTCCCTTGGGAGCAGGAATTTCTCCCCAGGAAATATTCCCAGGGCACTCTGCTAAATGAAAGTATCCATCTTCTGTAGAAGAAAAGAAAAAGGAGAGGTAGACAAGGGAAATAAGAAACATACAAAAGTTCTTTCTCTGATGTGCTAGGCAGAGTCCCAAGTGCTTACATTGGTTAACTCATTCAATTCTCCCATCTGGAAGGTGGCAGGGCTGAGAAGCCCCCCCACCTCCTACTGTGCCCCCAACTCACTACTGTCTTATTCCAGAAATATTTTTGTTTTCATGACAGAAAATCAAGAGAGGGTGATGTTAAGGGAACTAAATGAGGAAAGCAAGTTTGGGAGTGGAGAATTTCATAGAAAAATTGAGAGAAAAAAGAATTTGAAGATTGATTTTGTTTAAGTTGTCGAGTATACTGCAAGGTAATAATCTGTGACCTTCCACAGAACTGTGACAAAGGAGGAAGAGCAATACAGGAGTCCAGCAAAAGAACCGAGGCCTATGGTTCCAATGGCATTTCAAGGAACTTTGATGCTAAAGAGAAATTGGTTTGGCAAGACAGCTGTGCTGAGGAACAGTTTGTCAATGCTCTTTTAAGGGACTGACACTGCTGTTAAAAGATAGGGAAGGTGGGTCTTCTTAAGCCAAGGGAAGAATTTCAGTCTCTCTGAGGCAGTGGTTCTCAACTTTGGCTGTAAGTTAGATTCACCTGGTGAGATTTTTAAAATACCAGTGACCAATGTCCTCTTCTATCTAGAATCCTTTTGTAATTGATTTGCGGCAAAGCCTTGACTGCAGTTTTTTTTTTTTTTTTTTTTTGATTTGGAGTCTTACTCTGTCACCCAGGCTGGAATGCAGTAGCATGCTCACAGTCACTGCAGCCTCCAACTGCTGGGATCAGGCGAACCTTCCACCTCAGCCTTCCAAGTAGCTGAAATACAAGCATGAGCAACCATGCCTGGCTAATTTTTTTATTTATTGTAGTGATGAGGTCTCATCAAGTTGCCCAGGCTGGTCTTGAACCCATGGGCTCAGGCAATCCTCTCACCTTGGTCACCCAAAGTGCAGGGATTACAGGTTTGAGCCACTGTGTCCGGTTGACTTCAGCATTTTTTTTTTAAACTTCCCAGGTAATTCTAATGTGCAGTCAGGGCTAAGAATCCTGCTCTGAAGGGACTGAAGATTAAAAGAAAAATGGAAATGATAATAAGAGCCAAATATCAATAAGCAAAATAACCAGCAATTTTTATCCTTATAGAAAATTTCATACACACCAAACACACCTATGTAGACCAAAAATACTTGGTTTTTTATTTTTATTACAGTAGTATTCCTGATGTTAAAATTTGTGTAAAGGAGAATGTTACAAAATAACAGATGCCTCTGGGTAACTGTATATAGTTAAAGTTTTTTGTCAGTTTCTTTTTTTAAATTCTCTCAGAAACAGACTTGGAATGTGCTAATTTTATAATTAGATAATATAAGTAAGACACAAAGCAAAGATCTGCATATTGAATCATTATATGTATATTATATATAAATGTATACCTATAATTACATGATAATTTGAGAGCTATTCATATAAGAAAGGATCTTTTAAACATAAGTATTCAAACTTTTAAAAAAAATGCACTATTGGCTTTAAATATCATTTGCCTTTTAAAATAAAAAATCTATTCACATTCTCACCAAATGCTAGTGACCACTGAGTTTGTATTCATTCTCTTTACTCATTACAATGACAGGAAGTAGGTATTTTAATCAGCTCATCTTACAAGTGAGGAAACAAAGGCTTAATTAACTTACCCCAGATCAAGAGACTATGAAATAGCAGGGGTAAGATTTTATTCAGTCTCTCTTCATGGCATAGACAGTGTTCTATACTACCTGGTACTAACGTGTCCACTTGATTTTTGGAAACCTTCAGAGCACACATGGATATCAGTATTCATTTCATCAGAAAATCTTATCAACTTATTTTAATAATAAGGCAGGCACCTAAGCTATGTTTTTGCCAGGTACACAGTAAAGCTTATCTGCAAGAATCATAAAAAGAACCTCAAATCTACAATAGTTAATGAATCTTAAACTCCTCACACATTGAATTTTCAATGTAGAGAGTTAAGAGTTATTTTCCACTTAAATAGCAACAATTCCAGGGGATAGTGGTTATCGGCCATCATTTGCCCTCACTTTAGTTTAATAGCCATTAGTAACAACAGAGATAAATTTTATAGGTGCTAATTGACACTACAGAAAACCTTCGAAGTTCTCCCACTAGCTTAAGACTTCTTTGAAGTATTGTTTTAGCTAAAGCACCCCAGCAAAAACCTGGTAAAAATGTACATTAGCAAAATAAACATAGGTACCAAACCTTTGCACTATGACAGTAATTGTAAAAGCGTGGTTTAGTGACTGTGACCAAAACGAACCTGACCGGCACTTGACCATATGTGACTCCCCAAATTGTTATAAATTTTTTCTGAGGAAGTACTTAAGAAGATTTTGAATGTGTAACCATTCTATTCTCTCAACATTAGGAAGAGAGATGAAAGCCTATATATGTACAGTGCTATTCAGCTTTCAAAATTCATTTGATCCACATAAAAACCCCATAAGTAATCTGAAACTCAGAGAGAGAAAATAACTCACCCAAGGTCACCCTGCCAGTGAATAGAGAAATTGGAACTCAATTAGACAACAAGAGCATGATGTCTTTCACTACACCATAGTTGCCTTCAACATTTTACTCTATTGTTGAATTGGAGAAAAATTGTATTAGACCAAGTAGGGATACCCAGTTATGGATAATATCGGAAGAAAGTGAAGAGTTATTTCAAAAGTGCACTAGTTCTAAGTGTTTGCATTTTAGTTAAGCTTCATGTTGACTAATATCTAATCAAAAGCCAGGCTTAATAACAACGGAATAAAACCACATGCAAGAATCTGCAATTTGACTCAAGAATTATTTCAAGCTTATTTCCCACCCCTTTGCTACCATCCTCTTTTATCACCAGCTCTTCCACATGGTCTCCACATCATTCAGAGGGTGTGAATTTGGGCAACGGCAAAAGAAGGCAATCTTTTGTATGCTAAGCAAGTTACAAAGAAAGTAAATTGGGCTTAAGGACTCTGACAGGGTCTTAGGTTATGGTGGTGACAGGGTGTTAATAAACAAAGTTATAACACAAGAGTATAATATCAAGGTTAGACTGGTAATCATTGTCCCTTGAGATAATACTTCAGTGAATTGAACTAGATCCAAACCATCTAGAGGACAGATTAGAACTGATCTTAGAGTACTGAACAGGGCTGGGTCTGTGCATAGGTTTGGATGGCTATTACAGAAGCTGTCAATAGGAGAGGCAAACAAATGAGCTCAACACCACCTAGGCAGGCTTTACATCATAGGGAGATCTTCCCTCCTGCTAATGTCTTCATCATTTATACAAGAAATCCTTTGTTAAATGGAAAAGTGTGATTCCTTTCTAAAACTTTTCTTGTAAGAATTCCAAATTTACTCATATATTTCAATTTAGCACTATTAAAACTTACAAAAGTGAAACTGCCTGAGGGAAAGAAGTAGAAAGAACTACTATCTACTCACCTCCTTATAGTTGTGGATGGTGACTAGCTGTCCCCCATTTCCATAGATGGTGGAGCAAGGTCATGTGGGCACAAACTCTAGTTTCACAAATATAGCATAGTTACAGAATTTTTTAACAAAATTATCAGAGGTGTCTGGATATTGCCGAGTTTCTAAGGATAATAAGGCACTGTTCTCTAGAGTTCAAGGAATTTACTCTTTGGTGGAAGAATGGGCACTCTTGATAAAAGAGGACACCCTAGGCAGGGAGAATGGGAAAAAGGAGTGGCAAGCTTAACAGTAGTTAACCTATCTAAGATTCCATACTGGCACCTGAGTGTCAGGAGAGATTTAAAATCCTGTCCCAGCAGAATGATCACTGGTAGAAAGTCTTCCGGGAGAAAACCAGCATGGGCTGGATGGAAGATGACACCTTGGAATGGTGTAGAATTGACTTTGCCAAGGGGAAGAAGATAAATGACTTGGCTACATCATAACTACATTTGAAACCAGAAGAATGGAGTAGATGACCCCCTACAGCCACTTCTACTTGCCTGATTTTGTATGCAGACTCCCTCCTCTTTTATCCCTCAGAACATTGGAAAGCTTTCAAAAGACAAGTAATCTTAGCACATTCTGTGTCTTTTGAGAACTGTGGATGAAAGGGGCACATAAATTTCTGTTATTATTACTTACGTGCAGTAATTTTAGTTGGGTTTCCCTGACACACCTTCTCCTTTGTAATATTTTTCAGGGAGTATGCATATGTGTGAGTGTGTGTATGTGTGTCTAAGTGGCTTTGACCCTAGGGCTCTCTTTGATTTATAGGCAGCTCTATAAGTTATGCTGGGATGGTTTCAGAGTCTGTTTGTTCTGGCATCCCAATAAAGCCTTGCTTCCCATGGCAACTCCAGCCTACGAAGCAAGGCCTAAGGGAAAACACAGTGTTCGTTGCCAGAATGAGGCAACAGCACTTTTGGGGTGCTATTTTTTGGGTGGTGTATTATTTTTGAAGCAACCTCACTTATGGAAAACTAAAAAAGTTCTCCAAAAGTGCTGTTGCCTCATTCTGAATATTACCATAGGAAGCAGCAATCTCAGTTTTCCTCAAACAAGTTAAGGGATTCTGTGAGAATTTATGTAGTTTGTTTTTTTTTTTTTTTCTTTCAGTTTTCCATTGCAACGTAGCAAGATTATGGGGCATGATCCCAGTGAGAATGTCCAGTGAGTAAGTCCAACATATGCATGTTCCCATTCAAATATCTTTCCCATTTATATTGTAGAGTTCAAAGTTTAACTTTGAGGTCAATTTTCAAGTGTCACTGACACTCTCCCCTGCTTTCTTGCAAAAGGAACCTATGCCTCTCACTTTGGATGCATGTCAGAATCAACTGGGGAGCTTTGAAAAAATAGAAATGCCCAGAGTCTACCAATAAAGATTCTTATTTACTGGTATTGTGGGGCAAGATTTGGGCATCAAAGATCTCCAGGGTATTATCTAAATAATTACATACAATTCACATAGTAAATCAGGTAAACTGTGGTAGTTGAGTACCAACATACAAGTTAATGACTTCCATTGCATTTTGCACCAAACCAGATTCTGCCGTGTAGTATAAGATCTCTGCCCTTTCCCTACCCTGCCATCTACTTCCCATTTCATAGATGAAGTCTTTGAGGCTTAGAAAAGTTAAATTACTTGCCCAAAGTCATACAGTAAAATTAAATAGTAATGCTGAGTGGAAAACTAGGACTCAAAATTCCCAGTCTAGGAATTCTATTTATTTTGCTTTTTAAAATAAAATAAATCATAATATAAAATTAATTAAATGTTAAGGCAATAGTTTCAATATGCTCTTAGGGATAGTTTTATGGGCATAATGCATATATATTAATCCTATATACACAATAACTTGTTTAACTTTTGTTTATCCACAATAGCAGAGGAAATAATCACTCTGATAAGCATCAGTCATTGAGAGTAAAACAATAGAGAATATTAGAGCTTGAAGGTGCATCTAATATCACTCTTCCAACACTCCTATTAACAGGGAAACCTAGACCTAGAGAAGGAAAGTGAGCTCTCAAAATCACTCAAATGATGATGAAAGCTCAATAGTATGAGTGATCAATCTTGTTTTATTTTAGGTTTTTCTTAATTCCATGACAAATAGGGTTAACATTGTGAATACCAAGTATAACACAAGAGAAAACTCAATAAAAGTTCTAAAAGTCTGATTTGAGTTCTTTTAGTGATCGCATACATATATCCTTTTCTCGCTGTTTGTCAACTCTACCAATTAACAAATGGGGCATTAGAGTAGACCTTTACAGCTCTGTGTTTTCTTGAAAGTCTTTCTTTGCTATGAAATTAGCAGCTTTGAAACCAATCAGTTGACTATGATTATCACATGAAGGCAGGAGAACTCCATATTAAGCCATGCTCCACCTCACAGGTATTTTTCCCTGCTATGGAACAATGTAACTAGGAAATATTTAATCCTTCACGTCTGTGGAAGTTGCAACCATTCCGTTTTGCTTCTTCCAGATAGAGGTCACATGAGTCTCAAAAGTACAAGAAGTAGGATCAATTGCATGACTCATGCTTGTAATCCTAACATTTTGGGAGGCCAAGGTTGGAGAATTGCTTGATCCTGGGAGTTTGAGATCAGCCTATGAAACATAGTGAGACCTTGCCTCTACAACAACAACAAAAATTAAACAAACATGTTGATGTCTGCTTATAGTCCCAGCTACTCAAGAGGACTAGGGGGAAGGATTGCCTGAACCCAGGAGACGGAGACTTTGGTAAGCCACAGTGATGCCACTACTCCAGCCTGGGCCACAGAGTGAGAACCCCAACTCAAAAAAAAAAAAAAAGGTTTAGGAAGAAGAGACAAAGAACAAGAGAAGCTACTGAGGTTAAAACACATCATACACATAATATGGTGAATATTTTTTTCCTTGAGAAAAAAGGAGAGATCTCTCTGTGATTAGTCTCTTTGGAGAAAAAGGCCTACATAAATGCACAAAATTTCCAAATTGTAAATAACCTGAGACTGTGTTCTCACAAGCTCAACCTATCAAGAGTGATGGAGAAATACTTCCTAAAGTTCGTCCTAGTGGTAATTCGGTCCCAGAGCTCTTGAGAAAGGAAAGTAGGTGTAACCTGATCTGGGCAACTGGTTCTTCATGGAGTTTAAAATGGCTTCAGGGAAGAAAGGGTAGATCGTAGCAGCCCCAGCCAGTGACTGAGCTCTCTCAGCATTTACACTTTCTAATGACTACTCTGGAAGAAATGGCCTCCCAGGTGATCTGCAAAGTAGCTTTGGGGATCAAAATGTCCCTACTATGCTGCGGGCTATTCTTTCTGTCACAGATGAAAATATCTGAATGTAAATAAGATACCCTTGAATCAGGTTCTTTTTCTAAGAGCCAGTCATCTTATCATTTCAAGGAATTGTATTTTTTGGTATCCTGAATACTGAGAATAGGAAAAATGGGTGTTTTTTGCTCCCAAGGGCTGAAAGAGTTTTTGACTCAGGAGCCAGACACGTCTCCCTATTGTAGATGGGAGGGTGAGTGTAGGTGTTTGTTTTACATTAGGATGACAAGCTGTGCATACCTTTCTGAGGTGAGGTCTGGGTGTATTGGGGTGTGTCCTAGAGGAAGTCAATGTTCAGAACTTTATTTTGTGTGTGTGAGCTATTCAGCTTAATTATACCCATGCAGCTAACTTGCTTTATGTTATTACTCTTGTTCACTTTAATATTCCCTTCCTTTGGCTAAACATAGAGAAAAGATTCATTTATTATTTGAACAGCTTCACATTTATGATGCCCTATTAGTTTGCAAAGCTGAAGACTTCACTGTGAGAGTGCTGTAATAATACTCAGGGAAGATGAGCTCTAATCCAGCTTCTAGCTCAGGGCAGAGGAGCTTTGGAATTGCTCAGAATTTAAAGATATTTCACTGACATGAAGAAGGGAAAGGATAAAACAGGGCAGAAGCAGGGAACTGGAGATCAGGAACAAGATCAGAGGAATAAGACTGACAGTGCATATGTCTCTGTTCAGTTTTAAATTGGGAAGTAGCATAACAGATTATACATTGACATTCTGAGAACAGCAGCTGTCAAAACTGTCAGTCAGAAGGAGATTGATTCTTTTCAATTACTTGTTGAATCAAGAAGTTAAGAGAGGGGAAAGATCTATGAGGACATCCAACTCACTTAAATTCCCTCTGCTCTGGCAAATTCATTTGTTAAAATCAGATCTGAGGGCATAATAAAAGTTTGTCATTATTATATGTTGGCATAGTAGAAAAAATAAGGAAGGACAATGTCTATTCATTCATTTCATTATTTCATTCCTTTCCTCAACAATCTTCCATCCCCCTACCACTTACTCTGTGCCAGGCCAGTTCTATGCTCTGGCGATACATAGATGTGATAAGTGCTAAATGCTGTTGATTCAACATTGGTGAGACTCCATCTCTGTCCTCAAGGAGTTCATCGTCTCTATGCCAACATATGCAAATATTCTCTGATGTGTGCACTCACTCAAAAGGTGTGTGCTAGCAACCTAAGTACAAACCATTAACTGATATTATGCTCATATTTTACCTAGAGGCTGCAAGGCACAAATAACTATCTTGCCAAGGTCATTAAGTAAACTGAGGAATAACTGTGAATTTCATGCCTGCTGCTTCTTCACTTTTGTTGACTGTGGGTCCAAAACACGAATTGCAGAAAGAAAGGATATGTGCATTTTATTTGGAGAAGGAAGACATTACACTACACTCTCTCACTTATGAATTCCTGTGGTTTCTGTAACTCTGTACCTCAATTTCTCTGCCACTAAAATAGAGAAGATTAATACCTACTTTCTTTGCAAAGCATGACAATGAACTACAGTATGTTCTGAGAAGTCTAAAATATCTCTAAGATGATCTGAAAACATGTAACTTATCATTTTCATAACATAATGGATTCAGAATCTTAGGTCTGGAAGCCTTTCGAGAATTTTTAGTCCAGTGGTCCTCAAATGTTAGCAGGTATCAGAATCACCTGAAGAGCTTCAAGCACAGATTTCAGGCCCCACCTCCAACATGTCTGATTCAGCTGGCAAATGGTGGAGCCTAAACATTTTCATTTCTAATAAGTTTTTAGGCGATGCTGATGCTGCTGGTCTTAAAATCATGCTTTGAGAACCACTGATCCAGTCCATCCCCTTTATAAAGAAAAAAAAATTGCTTTAATCTAATTAATGACTGTGGTTTTGCCACACAAAAATGGTTTCAAGACAAGTCTCCGGACTTTCCTTTAAACCAGATCTCAGCCAATAATCCCCTCCTAGAGAGAAAAAAATTGGACTCAATACAATTTCCTTTTTTAACTTTAATAAAAGGATGAAAGTGGCTTACTTAGTTCAGTCCTTCCCAATGGCAGATGTCTGAAAACTGATGGGAAACTTTGAGAAAAGCATTTAATTTTTCTGTGTTTTTATTCTCTCCATCTGTAAAACAGGGTCAGCTGTATTGTGCCTCATGTGCAAATCTGTGTGCGGTGAGGTTTAGCGGGTAAGTGACTGCAAAACATGTTGCAGATGGATGTGTTATGGAGGAATGCTTAATATCAAAGTGAGATGTCATTTTCTTTCACTCTGCATCTGTAGTTTGTAAAACAAATGCTTCTAAATTCACAGTATTTTTCTCACATGTACTATTTTTTCCAGGGTGATATTTTCTCAAAGACTCATGCTGACTTAAAGCTTCTGGAACCTTGTGGGTGGATCTGCTAAATTAAAGACTTGTATTTAAATTTTCTGCATAACACTGGTGGGCTGAATTCATCACAGTGACTGAGGGAAGTAGAGAAGATTTCTAGTCCTTAGGTGCATGAGTAGGACGCTGTTGGTCAGGGGGCTGAAAATCTAACAAAATTCGAAGCTATTCTTTACCAAAATGAGTAAACAGGAGCATGACTACATAGTAAGATATAGAGCTAGCTAGTTAGATGATGGATTGATAGATAGAGAAGGATAGATAAACCAATGAAGATGAACAGTATAGAGATATACATAAACAAATATGAATCAGCAGAACCATACTATGTTTTTGAAAGAAATTGTGATTAAAAAGTATATTAGATTTATATTGTGATAATTTAGGTTTCAGTTATGGCTTTATGACCTTTTATGTAATATTGAACATAAATTTCAGCTTCAGTTTACTCGTCTATAAAATGCACTAATAACATCTCTTCTGCCTACTGTTAAGCCTTTTATAGGAATCAAGAATGCAATAATGAAAACACTTTGTAAAGTACTAACACATGTAAGGTATTTTTGTTGTAAATATTCTCTATTCTTTTACCTATTTACATTTTCTACATAAAGAGAAGACTCAAAACTTTTATATTTTGAATATTCTATGATCACATGCTTAAATTACCTTCAAAGTAATAAAGATGACAAACTAAGATATGAACTGAACTTCAATATGGAAATATATCTGTGTGTGTATGAGTGTGTATACATATACGAGTGTATGTTTGTATGTGAATATGTGCATGTTTAGTTCAAAAGTAAATTTCAGTCATAGAAATATTGGAGGAAATCTTAACTAGGGAAATAAAGAGAGGAAAGAAAAGTCCTGAAAGGGTCATTTAGAGAGATGTTTCCTCTACTTATACCATAGGCATGTTACTCATGAATGATAGAAAAATGACCCTTTGTCTTTTTTCTATCATTCAGAATTAAACCTTTGCAGACTAACAGTGTAAATAATAGGAAATCATTTGTCAAAGGTCTTAGACTATGTGTTATTGACATCTGGTGACAAACAAGACCTCTTAGCTCATCATATCAAGGTAGCCTCAGTCATTTTTATAACCCCAGTCTTGACAATGGCTTTATTGATCATTAATTTTGTATAGTTTCTTCCAGGAATTTCACTGGTAGCCAGAAACATACATTCACACAGAAATATACAATTTTATATAAGAGTTGAGTCATATCAACACAACTAAAAAGATCAGGAGATACAGCTCTCTGCAGTTGATAAATTGCTGATGATCTTACATGCAATTATATTTATTTACAACTGACTGTAATCCCTCATCTCGAATTCCAGGGAATATCAGTTAAAGAGCTACAGAAATGCAATGGTCTAGGGACAAAGCAGACTTATCTTGGTCTCATAAATTCTTTTAGACTCAAATTTCACATCTAAAATTGAGGATAATAAAGTCCATCTTAAGTGTTATCAAGAGAGTAAAATAACCAAATCATAAAAAGGACATCTGGCAAAATATGCAGGCTTAATGATATTATTCCTTCTTTCCTTGATGGGTTTGGTCAGAAGAATTTTGTTTAGAATTGGGAAATTCTTCTCATTTAGGCCAGTGAGATACAAGGGGAAGTTAGACAGAAAACAAGTACTTCATCATATGGAGAAGTGAAGTATCTAGGGTGAAAATGAAGCTGCAGAAAAAAGACTGTTTTTAGCTAAGGATAGTGATAATATAGATTTTTTTCTCTTAATTTTTCTTCCCAGCAAGCTTTAGGTGACAAGAAAGGCAAGCATAAGTTTTCACCTATGACCTTAGGATTCAAAACTGTCAAAACTTTCACTTTGGAGTTTGAAGCTTCTCTGAGGAAAGTCAGACATTAGTGTAAACATCTTCAAACACACTAAACAATAAACAAATACATTAAGTAATTTTTCTCTACCTAGAATTCTAATATTCACCATTAGATCACTATGACTCACAGGGGCCTGAGACTTTTGTAACACATTTTAAAAATCAAATTGCTTATTTAGACACAAAATTATTTGACTAAGGTCCCACACACCCTAGGAGTGTCCCTAGTCATAACAGCATTCCCTTCCAAAGGGCCAACTGTGTGTGTCAATCCCTTAATTTATTATTATTGTTTGTTATGGTTCATGAAATTAGAAGTCTTAGAACCACTGCATTAAATCACCACAACATTCAGAATGCCTAGAACCTCACCTTGGTTCTATCAGTCTTTTTTTTTTTTGAGTTGGAGTCTCACTCTGTCACCCAGACTGG
>NW_007258460.1:943129-960337 GCF_000164805.1 Carlito syrichta | reverse complement strand
CCGCGCCTTTGGGAGGCTGAGGTGAGTGGATTGCCTGAGCCCGCGGGTTCGAGACCCGCCTGGGCAGCGAGACCTCATCTCTACAATAAATCAAAAAATCAGCCGGGCGTGGTAGCGCGCGCCTGTAATTCCGGCTACTTGGAAGGCTGAGGCAGAAGGATCGCTGGAGCCCAGTAAGTTGAGGCTGCAGTGTCCGGGAGCAGCCACTGCACTCCAGTCTGGGCGACAGAGTGAGACTTCAACTCAAAAAATAAAAATAAAAAGGAAAGAGAGTGGAACCAGGTCCTGACCTAACCTCTCTAGCCCCCGTCATTATGTATCTGCCTTATGTGTCTACTTAACGATTCTTCTGAGTCAAGGAATTGAGTTGCCTTCGGTAATGTTATAGAATAGCAGTACTATTTTTTTTTAAGCTATGGAATCCTCTGTACAAAATAAATCTTCAGAGAAATACCAATATGTGAAAAGGTAAAAAATGGAGGGTGATGGGTTCTAAAGTGAGGAGCCAGGTTCTTGAGAGAAGATCTACAACAGCCTGCGAGTCTTCTCTAGGTGGGCTCAAGTAGGAAGAGGCTGGTGTAATGGGTGTAGCTGGAGATACTGTAAATAAATAAAGGAACTCAGGGAACTTCTAAACACATTTAGTCTACATCTATTCTTGAATGTGTTGAAGACAAGGGTGGAGTAAAGGGTAATTTTGTTTATAAGCACTTTGAGATGTTTTCATGGATCTGTGTATGGCATCTTGACCTGGGAACTTTACATGAGAGTTAGTAAATCAATGTGATGCAAAGCATTTGAATCACCAAACCTGTATTTCTTTCCCCTACTCCCTTTTTTAAAAGTGACTTTCTGATCCTATTCAGAATTCACCTACTTCCCAAATTCTGCATAAAAAGAACTCTCCTC
Source organism: Carlito syrichta (assembly GCF_000164805.1). NCBI lineage: Eukaryota > Metazoa > Chordata > Mammalia > Primates > Tarsiidae > Carlito > Carlito syrichta. The sequence goes on along the minus strand of NW_007258460.1, from coordinate 959,428 downwards.
TGCTCCAAGAGTTGTCCAGTGTGCCCTGTGGCAGTAGTTGAACTGTCTTAGATCCTAAGCTGTCTTTGCCTGTCTAGTACTGACTCTTAACTCTGTCCTTTTCTCCTTTCTCCTCTCTACTTGTCCTCCACTTTTGTTTTCTCATTCCTGGATACAGAAAAACATGTTACTTGTGAATATTTTTCCTTGGAATAAAATTACGGGGCCAGAAAAAATCTCAGAAATCTATGTTTTGGTGAGTATTTATTTTGGGAGTATTTCAATAACTTTAAAGTCAATAGCACAATGATATTTTTCATCATGGACCCTTCTTTTGACAGAACTCTTTGTCAAAGTTAAATTTTCCGGTCTTACAAATACCTTTTCCTTCCATTCCTGCTTTTCCTTCCATTCCTGCTTTCCTTGAGGCCTATGCTGTTAATTTAAAGCACACATAAATTATCAATGTTTAATTAACTTATTTTTAAATTAAATACAGTGCTTTCTTATTGTTTCATATGTTTCATTCCTTAAGAACAGCAGTATATCTCTCTATTTTCATCGGTAGGATACTGCCTTATATGGTAAATTAATGGATTCTTAGATCCATTTTATTGGGAAACATTTATATCTATGTATCTGTCTGCTCATAATATAAAAAATAGTTAATATGAAATTCCATAATTTCTGGCTTTTATTCCATGACTCTTGATGAATTATTTTAAAGTTAGTTTTTGGTAGGAACTACCATTCTTCCCTTCTTATTAAATGAGAAGCTCAAACTTAGAAATTGAAAGTTAATGTCTTGTGCTCCTTTTAGTAATCAAAGAAGCTGTGCACTGAATATTATAGGCATACAGCAAAATTGCATTTTTTTGTCCTCTTGAAATAAGACATATCTTTGTGACCAACTTTGGCCAATAGAATGTGATCATATTAACGTATAACATATGTCATCTCCAGGCAAAAGTCGCTACAAACTGGCACTTGCTTTGTCATTTCCCTTTCTGCTTGCCATAGTTATTGCTGATGCTCCAGGGACTGGAGGTTCTGTCAGCGTGCATACCTGAGTCAGCATGATATAGAAAGGAACCTCTAATCAATCCACAATGGACTTACATAGCAATTGGGAAATAACCTTTCACTGTTTTAGGTTGCTGAAATTTGAAATTATTGTTCCAAAAGTACAACCTAAACTATCTTGGTTTTGCAATCATTAGAGTTAGTCACTCTATGACAACAGCATAGTTATCCACTTGTTGCCAAATTAGTTGAACTCATATGGCATCTTGTATAGTCATAATTAGTGTTGGGTGGGTAAAATGAATAAGATAGATCCTGCGCCCTCAAGGCCTCACAGAGAAGGCAAAATTTGAATCAAAAGCTATGAAATTAGGTCATTTAAATTAAAAGTCTTAAGGCAGGAGAAGATATTAGGAAATTTTGAGCTGGTAATGATTATTTTCTGTTGGACTGTCATCTAAGTTTCTAAAAGAATGTGGTAATAGAGCAAGCGATAAAGGATGGGTAAGAGTTGGATGTGCAGAGATGGTATTGATAGAGTTCCTGCAATATGGTGTTGGGTGAACAGTCCCAAAGCAAGCAAATAGAAGGTACACTCCAGAAGGGTATGTGAATGCTTAGTCTGGTGATAGTAATATATGTATAATGGAGTTGGATTTTCAGGTGAATAGAATCAACCTCACCTTTGGCATAAGACTAGCTGCTCCTTGGCCGGGCTTGGTGGCTCAGCCTGTAATCCCAGCACTTTGGGAGGCCGAGGTGAGCGGATTGCCTGAGCCCGTAGGTTCGAGACCTGCCCGGGCAACTTGGTGAGACCTCAGCTCTACAATAAATCAAAAATTAGCCGGGCGTGGTAGCGCATGCCTGTAGTTCCAACTACTTGGAAGGCTGAGGCAGAAGGATCGCTGGAGCCCAGCAGGTCGAGGCAGCGGTGACCGGGAGCGGCCACTGCACTCCAGTCTGGGCAACGGAGTGGGACTCCAACTCAAAAAAAAAAAAAAAGAAAAAAAAGAATAGCTGCTCCTTGAAACAAATCAAGTTATATTGATTTCTGAGTGACAGAGCACCCATATCTGTGGGTCTGTCTTCCTCTTACAGGAGTGTGAGACATTTTACCCGTGAGACACAGAGCCAAGGTAATATATTTCAAACCAAGTGGCTTCAAACATATTAAAAACCTCACCCAAGCTCAGTTTCTTTTTCATTAGTTTAGAGTATCAGTGAAGTCTTTCAGTATAAATGTCCTGATATTCCCCTTTCCAAAGCCAGTACTAAACACTTTTATTAGCCCTCCTTTTCTCCTTCTCTCCTTCTTTCCCTTCCTTCTCCCTCCCTCCCTTCCTTCCTTTCTTCTTTCTTTTCTTCCTTTTTTCCTCCTCCCTTTCTTCTTTCCTTCCTTTCTTCCATCACACATTTACTGGTAGTCTACTAATGCCAGATATTATGCTTTTTTCTATATAATTTTCTCTGTTTTTGCTGAACTTAGCAGCTTCTGCTTTGTATCATACCTAGCCTAAAGAATAATATTAATGCTTTATTTGTTTTTTATTTCCTTTCCATTTACTACCTCCACCCAACCTAGCAATTTCCAGTATGTACTGGATATTTTGCAGAATTAATGATTTTTCCTCTTTTATTTTTTGTCTTTTCTTTTTTGTTCAGACATGGAATCCCCATTGTATCTGTCCAAAGGCAGATGTGACCACATTTGACCACAGTGGGCATCTATCCATCACAGTTTCCTTCTTTTCCTGTGCTAACCAGGGGCCCCAGCCATCTCATTTCAGCTGTGTAAACTAAGAGTCAATCACAAGGCTGCCAGGATATTTGTGGTTAAACCACTCGACCACCTTGGGATTGTGTTAACTCTGTGTTTTGGTTTGAGGGAGTGTGTGTGGGTTGGAGATTGATTTGACTCAGACTGCTTTTACTTTTTTAAGTGCTGTAACAGAATAGCATGCTTGAGGTTCTCTTTGGTAAAATAAAGCCAGCAACTTTGAGAATTGGTTGTGTTTGCTTTCCACTAATGTTTGATATAAAACTGATGCACAAGCGAGGTAAGGGGCCATGGAGGCAGTCTACTTGAAGAGGAGGCAACTTCCTTCCTGCCTCTTAAGTTGAATGTAATCTGATGAATCCTTAAATAATCAGTAGTGAGGGCAGGGGAAGCTGGCTTTTTTTAGATTAAATGTTTGCTTTAGAACAGGGGTCCCCAAGTCCCAGGCCATGGACTGTTATCAGTCAGTGGACTGTTAGGAACTGGTCTGCACAGCAGGAGGTAAGCAGAGGGCTAGTGATTGAAGCTTTATCTGTATTTATAGCCACTCCCCATCGCTCACATAACCACCTGAGCTCTGCCTCCTGTCACATCAGCAGTGGCACTGGACTCTCATAACCATGCAAACCCTATTGTGAACTGTGAAAGCGAGGGATCTAGCTTGCACACTCCTTATGAGAATTTGATGCTTGACGATCTGAAGCAGAGCTGAGGCAGTGATGCTACCACTGGGGAGCAGCTGCAAACACAGATTAACCTTAGCATGAAGTTTGACTGCACAGAAACCATAATAAATAAATTCTTTGCAGACACATATCAAAATGATAATTTCATAATTTTATAACAAATTATTATTTCAGTATATAGTACAATTTCATAATAATAGAAATAAAGTGCACAATAAAGGTAATGCACTTAAATCATCCTGGAACTATCTTCCCCCATCCCAGTGTGTGGAAAATTTGTCTTCCATGAAATTTGTTCTACCATTGATGATATATTTTGAAAGCATGAATTAGATGCACCTTCAACCATCTACAAGTTTTTATTTTGCAAGGTAAATGACTGAATTTAGGCATGAAATAAATTCCTGATGCTGAAAAGGCTGAGGGCTGCTGCTCTAGGATATAAAGATTTTTTGTTAGAAGCAATTCTGGTGGAAGGAGTATGGTAGCCACATAAAAAGTTTATCTGAAATTTCACTGTAATCAATAGGTTCTGATTTCTCAGTAAAGCTTTCAGTGTCTTGAGCTTAAACTTGTTGATTCAGTCTAGTTATGACACTGAACTCTCTCTTTCTGCCTTTAACATTGTTTTCTTTTAATAGAGAAATGGTCAAAGATATGTGTATACTATTCTTTAACTGGACAATAAAGATAATGCACTGATGATATATTTTGAAAGCATGAATTAGATGCACCTTCAACCATCTACAAATTTTTATTTTGCACGATAAATGACTGAATTTAGGCATGAAATAAGCCTAGTGTAACAGAGTAAGCTTATGACAAATCCTAGAAATGTTAATACTGGAAAGAACTGGGGAGATCATGATGTTCAACTTCTTTACAAATGAAGAAAGTGACATTTAAAGGGAGAAATGACTCCTCCTCTTCAAGATAATATGACTATTCAATGACAAAGAGTCATAGATTAGAACCGTGTTTAATTTTCAAAAGTGTCAAGCTTAGGAGAGTCAAAGAAAGACTGAGGAACTGTTACAGATTGAAAGAAAGTTAAGAAAATGACAACTTTTAAGGCACTATGCAATTATAGATTATATCCTTTTGCAGTAAAGAATATTATTGGTACAATTGTGTGAGAGGTAAATGGGGTCTAAGGATTAGGTTATAGTAAAGAATTCATATTTATTTTCTGATTTTGTTGACTGTATTATGGTAATAGACAATGTCTTCATCAGAATTACATGGTAAAGTCTTCAGGGGTGATGTGGCCTTGTGAGAGCAACATCCTCTCTGAAAGTTCAGGGAAAAATTTCTTGTTCCATTCTACCATTTTTGCAATGTTTATTTAAGTTTGAAATTATTTATAGAAAGAAACAAAGAAAGAAACAAAGAAAGAAAGATTCTTTTAAGCTGAGCTTCTCAAACCAGTTCTTTAAACATTAAAGATGTGACCAAAGACAACTTGGGGTTACTCTCCATTTCCCAGACCTCTGGTATTCCCCTATTACTTTCCAGGAGTAGCAATCAGAGAATTGTCGTGTCTGCCTCCCACCCCCAAGGTAATAATTTTGTTGAACTGGGACCTTTCTATTCACAATGGAATAATAACATATTAAAATGTATTTTTGTACAGTATTTTGAGATAAAAATATTTTTTATTACAGTACAATAATGCTTTCAGTTGTTATGTCTCCTTCAACCTAGGTGTCATTCTCATGTTTTGCTTTCTGTTATTTCTTTGGCCGAAATCCTGGTCATATCTTCTGCAGAATGTCCTTCATTCTGGATATGTTTGTCTGATTCCACATGATATCACTTAACATCTGCCATGTTGCCTCTGAAGGCATGAGTGATATAACATCTATATGTTATGATGCAAAGCTTACTCAGTAACTCTAGCTTGGTTTCATAATTCAGTGATCAGTAGATACAGCACAATCATAAAAAATGGGAGGGGAATGACAAGAACGTAAGAAAACCATATTTACCTATTTTCAGTAATTATATTGGTAGTAGTAGTTTTAGTATTGTTATTCTGAGGCTGTCATGTGTGTATTGAGAGACAAAGAAAATGAGTAGTTGTGGGATATGCTATTTCTATCAGACCCTGTGTCATTGAGAACTAGAATTCGCCTTTTGGAAGAATGGAAATACAGATACAACAAAGAAGACGAGAAGTAAAAACCTCTGTAGTTTGAAGTAGAATTGGAAGTATCAGTATAATCTCATGAGATTATCTGTTTTAAACACATGCATATTTTCTAATCCTTTTCATTGAAAAGAATTAGACACAATGCCCAACAGAGTAGCATTGAACATTATAGTACACAAATTGTGATACGTAAATAGTATCTCTGATAAAAAAGACCAGAGATTTTTGGAGAAATTAGTAATTTCAGTTTCGAATCAGGAAATGTGGATGATAAACCTGAAACAATTTGTCCTAATAAAAAAAATGTTATATCAGAATCAGGGCTAGAATTTTAATCTAATAACTACAGTCCTTGAGCATCTTCCATGCACCATATTTAGTCACTACATTGGGACCACACATTTCTAGACACAGGACTTGTCTTGAGTACATGCAAGTCTTTGTTTAGTGGCTCTTTCAGTCCTTAACCTCTCTGGTTCACAGTTATGGATGATTCTATGACAAGAGCACCTGTTCCTTGGGATCTAAATGCTAATCCATTGTGAGCTCCCTTCATATTGGCAGTAACTTCCAGCTCCTATCTACTTGGGATAGATTCAAACAGGTGTCTTAGAGGCAAAAGTCCCCTTATCACATTACAAAATGCCTTGCCATGGGGTAATGTCCATTAGTGAAATCCTTCTTGAACTGGTGCATGATAGATGCCAAGAGACGATCTCTTTCCATAGAAGATTTGAAAAAAGTCACTTTTGTTTCTTTTGACTTCATGTATTATTAATCAATTAATTAGTTAATTTAACAAACTTGATTTAGCACCTACCATGAGCCACACAGTTTGTCAACTCTCAAGAGAGAACAAAAACCATGACATATTTGAATCCTACTCTGAAAAGCTGACAGTCTCTTCATCCCTGTCCCTCATAGGGAAGCTCATAAACCTTTGTCCAGGCTATCAGTATGCAAAGCAGGACAAAGTCTGCAACGAATTCCAGGGTAATGGAGCACCAAATGTTGAACGACAGACCAACAATTATTTCCTTGAGAGAGGAAGAAAGATGTTCTTTTCTAAAGAATTATAGCCCTCCTCCCACATAAACACCAAAATAAAAATAAAAAAGCATGGAGTAAACAACATGGAGAGAAACCCGTTACTCTTTGTATACATTTTTTTTTAATTCTTTCACTGTGTTCAGAGAAACACTAGATAAAAATCACTATATTTAGCATAATGTATGTACATCAAATTATTGTAAATTGAGTCATGTTTTTTAAAAAATTGGAACAACTTTCATGTTCATTCTACATCGGTGATTTGTTCCTGCTATACCCTGAGTCTGTAGTCAGTTTAACTTCTTCCTCTGTCTGTCCTAATTACAGAGTCCTCATAGAGTAAGCGCTAAACATTTTTAACCCTCCACTTGGATGTGATATTTCATATATATTAATTTTGTCTCTTCAATTAAATGTGAGAACATGAAGTGTGTATGTATCCATGGAGCTCAGTAGAAAATAAATAACCAAAAAGTTGTTTTTTGAATAATGTTTAATGCATTAAGAAAGAAATTTTAAAATCTTACTTTAGGTTTTTCTGTAAAACAAAGAAAGAAAAATGTATTTGTAATACGTTTTTAATTAATTAAACATATGGTCTTAAGTCATTTTTGCTTAAAATGAAGAGCACCAACTTCTTCATGAAAAGTATATGCTCAAAATTTGTCATCCACCAGTCCCACCTCTACATTTTGTTGACTCATGTAAAAGATGTAAAAGTATCCTTCGTGTAAAAGATTCCTTCCTGCTTCCCTTTGTTTTCTTTTATAATAAAGCAAGTTTCTTGTTTCTTTTCTCTCTTTTGGTCAACAATGATTTTTTTAAGAAAATAATATGAAGTTTATATCTTTTTTTTTTTTTTAGAAAACAGGATTTATTGAGAGAACAGAAAAGCTTCCACAGTGGGAGGGGACCCAAGGGGGTTGCCCCCTCTCCCTTTTTTTTTGGTATTTATCTGAGTCCAGATATTTTCACAAAGAAAGATTTCTATCTTCTTTAGGAATTGATGGCCAAGCATATCATTTTTGTTGTCTCAAGAGATTACTGATTATATTAATATCTTAATAATAAGTCAAACTTTATTGCAGTAACCAGTAAAGTACTTTTTATAATAAAGTTTTTAAACTGGAAAACATTGTTGAATAAGACATACAACTGTATCAATGAGAGTTTATAATACCTTAAAGCCAAGAAGTCAAGGTTACCCTGCTGCATAACTGTGCTGAATTTAAGAAACTATGACAGCTTGCAGAAAATAAATGAGAATTGAAATACAGTGAATCTCTAGTGTTTGTCTGACCAACATTTCTTCCTATCACTTTTGAAAATGCTTCTGGGTCTGGTTTCTTTTAAGAGATACAATTATATTTTCTTTCCATCAGCATAAGACTTTGCCTTAATTAAAAAGCATTGTAGTTTCTTCAGATCTCTCCATGTCTCTCTCTCTCCATCCCTCTTTTTTATCCTCCTTCTCTGCTTCCTCTTCTTCCTCCTTCTCCTTCTTCTTCCCTTCCCTTTTCTTTCTCCTTTCTTTTCCTACATTATTTCTAACTAGAACTTTAGAGATACATTTAGATTTACCTTTCCTACATTCATTTTTATTTTCCTTCCCTGAGGAAATCACGGTCTGAATTTGGCATGCATCATCATTATACACATTTTTCTATTTTTATTACATATATCTGTACATAAAAATGGAAAAAACATTATTTTGTAAAGTTTATATAATTGAAGTTTATATCATTATAGTTTATATAATTGTTTATGTTTTGTGTTTTTTTGCAATGTGTCTTTTCTTTCAACATCATGATTAGTTATGCTTTCATAGTGGGTGCTTCAATAATGACCCCAAATCCCTTTTTTGATACCCAAGCTGAAACAATGATGCAATCTTTCCTTTAGTCCTTCAGAGGATGGGTCTAAAGTTGGAATGATCAATCAGAATCAGATGTTTCAAGTGGAGACCAGGAAAATAGGCTCAATCGCTCCATAGTGGCAAGCAGGAAGATGTGTCTGGGATTTGCCAGCAGTCATATTTTTTACAGAGTGGAAGGGAGATGTGATCTGAGTGAATAGGGCGGCTGTCAGAAAGAAGTGGAGAGGAAAGATGGAGAGCGTGCTGGCAGTGCTCACATCTTTGGTTCCAATCTTCTCTAAGACTGTCTGCCCCTCCCACAGTTTGATTATGTGAGCAATACTTTTTTCTTTTTAATCCTACTCAGGTTTCTTTCACTAGCAACCAAGTTTCTTGACTAATGAACAATATTTTTTTCTTCTACCAGAGAGAGAAAGAGAAAAGGCATTTGCTGAAAGCCCACTATGTGTAGATATTTATTCAAAGAATTATATGCATTCTCTCAATTAATCCTTACAGAAGTTCTATGAGGTAAATATTATTATTTAAAAGTAAGAATTTGTAGATCAGAAGCTGAGACACCAAGAATATAAATAATTTGTTTAAGATAAATAGCTAATAAATGACAAAGTCAGAATTTAAACTCAAGTTTTTTTGACTGTAAAATCTATACTGTTTGGGTGTTTCCCATTGTATTATGCTATTGTGTAGGTAAGCCAACATCAAATGCAATGCCAGTCACTGAGAAAAGCAATAGGCTTTATTGGAAACTCACCACTTGAGTAAGGATGTTGAGCCCTAGTTCATTCTCTTGCTTGGCTGTGTGACACTGAACAAACCAAAACTCTTCTTTGATTACCTTCCTTTACCTGTAGTATTTTATCTTATGCAAAGAATGTTTTATGTAGTCCCACATTAGACTGATATAAACTTGTAATTTCTCAAGTATGGTATGAATTTCCAGAGAGCCTTCTACAATCCCTGGTCCTGTACCTAGGACCAAGTAGTTGCAAAACAATGGAAAAACATTAATATTTTAATTTCTCTGTAGCAAAGAACAAAGACAAGCTTAAATAACCTGTTTGGGAATTAGGCCTCCAAAATCAAACTCACAATTGATAGAGGACACATTTCCGAATCAATAAAAATGTAGCTAAAATATTAGCGGCAGGTTTCCAACCAATTATTTTGTATTGTTTTCAAAAGTTCTTTTGATGTCAATAGAACAATATCAGCAATTATTTATTTCTTCAGAGTAGTGAAGGAAAAAAAATTAAAAATAATAATTCTTGATTTTAGCATATACCAGAAGTGAAATGTAGGTGTAGTCAGGTTTTTCACACATCCCACATTTACCTAGAATTTAAGAGTGAACATTAATATTCTTTATTTTTCTACTATAAATACTGTGTTTTAAGATTTTGGATTGGTTGAGCATTTGTAATTTCCTTTTTAATCCACTTGAATATTTTGTTCCTGCCAGATATTCTTCTACTGACATGACTGTGTTGACACTTACAAGCCTATATGGAGAATAAAAGCATGAAGGTGTTTTAAGTCAAACAACTGGCTAGTTACTTATTATGAAAACTGGTGCATTGTCTGAACTTTAAAATTTAACTTCTCTCTCTTCAGATTTGTGACAAAAAGTAAGACTAACTTCTTAATACCTATCTCTTTCTGTACGAAAGCAAAGCTTACTTCACTATTGATGCTGTCCAATTTCTTCTGTGTAAAAATCAGCAAGATCTCAGAGCCAAGGAATCATTACGCTTATCCTCTAAAGCCACACAGGAAAATAAACTCATGGTATGTTTAATTTATAACATTTTTTCCTCAGAGGTTTTTAGTAGAGTTTTATGCTACTCCAGAGTCCCACTCCTGCTTAGGGAACTCATCAATGTTTTAAATAAACTATTTCTGCTCCATACTCTTCTATTACTGCTTTTTAAATTTATTATTATTTTCCATTGTCTATGTTTGTCAAAAGAACAAATCTGAAAAGGATGACATGAGAGTGAACATGGCTGATTAAAATCTAAGGGGACATCATAATAATTTAAACCTGGATTTTTTATCATCTTTTATTCTGTGGTCCTGAAAATGATATATATATAAAATGTTATTTTTAGACCAGCCTGGGAAACTTGGTGAGACCTCATCTCTACAATAAATCAAAAAATTAGCTGGGTGTGGTGGCGTGTGCCTGTGGTTCCAGCTATTTAGAAGACTGAGGTGGAAGGATCACCTGAACCCAGCAGGTCGAGGCTGCGGTGGCCGTTAGCATGCCACTGCATTCCATCCTGGACAACAGAGACTTCAACTCAAAAAAAAAAAAAGGAAGGAAGGAAGGAAGGAAATGATATTTCTAAGATTATTCTCTGGATAAAGTTTCTTGGAAAATTGATGGTAATTTCTTTCTTTTTTTAACATATTTTTTATTTTAAAATGTAGGGTACAGTTAAGAGTTAGGTATAAAAATATGCATCATTCAGGCACCCTTGTTGATAAGGGGTGTCCCCCTATCCCCAGACAGATATTGACTACCATTAATCCCACCTCCCTTCCACTCCCTGCTCCCCCCCCCATGGTGATTTCTTAACCTGAAATGTTTCTTTTGTTGTAAGATTTCAACTTCATTTCTGGAATGGTGAAAAGTCTGGATTACTGTTGCATGTCTATAAGCACCCTAGCCCTCACACGTCCCTCATTCTGTACAGGCTGAAAACAGTTCTCACACTGTTTTCAGCCTCCCTAGATGTCTTCCTCCTTTTCCCCTATTTGTTTTTTGTAATCGTCTCAAAGATTTAGTCTCAGTCTGTACACACATTCAACCTTCCCTGTGATTTCTATGTGTTGTTGACTCAGATATCTATTTAGACACTATTTTTTCTTTAACTCCAGGCCCACATAACCCAATGTTCCTTGGAAATCTTTCCTATAGGAACCTCAAACTTGACATGTCTGAAAACTGAATTATTCTCTCTCCAGAGGTAGATGTATATTAGGGTGACTGCCTGACCCATGATATTTCCTTCTTCTTACGTGAACAAAGCTGACAGGCTTGGGTTGGACTGATCACATTTTGCTTACTGGGAACTGGAAACTGAATAGAAAAACTAGAAAATATAAGGGATTATGACTTAGTCATTTTGGTGGCATTTCAAGGAAAAAAATGAGCTTACATATTCTTATTGCCAGGAAGAGTCTCAGAGATATCCCACTTTCCTCCAGAATTTGTTTCTGTTGTATATCGATACACCATTAAAACCTTCTTCTCTTCATATATTCCTTATCTTTAATAACTGTACCATTAACTACCCAGCTGCCGGGTCAGAAACTGGAAATCCCAAGATTCATCTTTCCACATACAGTCAGTTATTTGGGATAGTAATAGGACATCTTAGGCAAAGCTTATATTCTAAACTTTGAAATTATTTATAGTCTAAACTTGTCCTTTAAATTCTTATAAAATTGGAGTTGCACTTTCTGTCTCTCAATAGATTCAATGCATCCAGTTTTTCATCCAGGACTTGAGCAGGTTGCTGTTTCTTTAATTGAATAACACATGAAGTAGTTAATTTACATTAAGGCACTAAGTGCCTACAGACTAAAACATGAGTCTCACATGCAACCCATTGAGATGATCATGAAATGCAGAATATTCAGGAACCGAGGGTGTCCAAATAATAGCCGGGACATGCTACTCTCATATCGTGTTCATCTCACAAACTCTCTCACTCTCTTTCTCTCTGTGTGTCTTCTCAGATTAAATGAGCGTATTATGGGACTCTGCTGGGTCTCCTACTTGTCAGAACCTCTTCATCACCATACTAATTAATTTTATTCCACATAACATCTAGTGCTATAAAAATTATTTCCCCCATTTATAGATAAGATATCAGAGTCTCAAAGTTATAAGACTGATTGAAATTGCACACATAGTTAGAGGAAGAGCTTAGCTTTATCTCCAGAAATGTTGTGCTTTATACTTCATGATGCAAAACTGCAAGGAATACATGGCTGAGATGATCCAGAGTGACATGATGAGGAAAATGACACTTAAACTGCTTTTGAGGACAAAGATAGCATGGACAAGCAGACATGGAAAAAGGTAATTCAAGCTAAGGGAAGAACATAAGCAAAAGCCTAGATATATAAATTCAGAACATGTTTGGCAAAAGATGAGACTAGACCAGGTGTTTGTCAATATAGAACACATGCAGGGAATCAGAAGAAAACAAATCTGAAAATATAAACTAAAAACAGATATTGGATGTAATTAATAAACAAATGAAAGAATAGGAAGAGAGCTGGAAAGAATGAAAGAAGGAAGTAAAGAAAGGAAAGGAAGAAGGAAAGAAAAGAGAGAATAAAAAGTTATTTTTATTACAGTCAAAAGCATGTGGCATTGACATAAAATAAATCAATTGTTAAGCTGCCAGGTGCCAAGGTGATCAATTAAGACAATGAGTCAAACTTAAAGTAGCAATTGTTATTCACTTACCATACAGTGAAGGCACAAGGAGATATAAAATATGCTAAGTCTCAACATTCTGTTTTTCCTTATGGAATTGCAGTAAAGAATGGTCAGATGACAAGCAACACAAATGATAGAAATCCTCTCACTGCTAAGGGGCTCTAAAGAAAAAGTTTCTGCCTCTAACAAATCTGGAGTGCTGAGGTTGGGAGAAGGGAAGGACAAGGAATAGAAAAGTAATGAAAGGAATGAGGAAAAGTCCCTCAGCCAAGGCATCCAGATAAGCAGGTTTTCATGGAGAAGCCTAGGAAGTACCTCAGCTGACCTGATAAGGAGGCCTCTAAATGGAAATGCCAGGGAAAGCAATGCAGATTTGCATATGAGCATTTCTGACCCAGACAGGCCTATGTCTTTGACTAAAATTTCACCCAAAGACTACAAAAAAGTGCTCATGTACTAGGCTTGGTGTGGGGAAGGCAGATTCTCCCACAAGGCCTGCCGACCTGCTAGGCAAAGCCTTGTAATTGCCTATGACTGTACCTAAAGGCTCACACCCAGAACTTTGGCCTAGAGCTGGATGACTCTTACATCAGTAGAAGAGAAATTCCAGTCTGAGACCTATACATATATAGTAAATTGATTTTTGACAAGGTGCAAAGAAAATATAGTGGCAAAAAGATAGTCTTTTGAATAAAAGGTGTTGGAATAACTGAATAACCATATGTAAAATTGAACTTAGAGCCTATCCCACACCATATATAAAAGTTAACTCAAAATAGATCATAAGCCTAAATGTACAAACTAAACAACATATATCGATCATACTAACAATAAGAAGTAAATGGAAATCTTTTTAGGTAACTTCTAAACCTATACAACTTCAGGAAGAAAGCATATGAGGAAATATTTCTCACCTTGCATTAGGCAAAATTTTCTTAGTTATCACACTCAAAGTATAATCTATAAAAGGAAACATCAATAAATGAGAAAATCAAAACTAAGAACTACTCTCTGAAGTCACGGGCAAGAGGGTAGAAAGAGAAGAAACAGACTGAGAAGGTAGTTTCAAATTGCATATCTGATATCAAACTTATATCTACAATCTATATAGTAGACCTTCCCCCTCACCCTTATCCATGGGGGCTATGTTTCAAAATTCCCAGTGGACATCACCAAACCCTTTATATATAATGTTGTTTTGATCTGGTAACCAAGATTGATACTACATGACTGACAGGTAAGTAGTTTATACTATGAATAAGCTGGAATGATTCATGTCCCAGGCGGAATGGAGCAGGACACGCTGCTCAGAATGGTGCACAACTTAAGACTTAAGCATTATTTATTTCTGGAATTTTCCGTTTAATATTTCAGATTATGTTTGAATGTGGGTAACTGAAAATCATAAAAAGGAGACTACTGGACTCCTGATAGTTAAAAGCTATATAAACAAAGACAATCATGGGGAGAATGATTGAACAGATAACTCAGAGAAAATATATGAATGATAAATTAGCACAGGAGAGGATACTTAACCTTGTTAGATATGAGAAAATGTATATCTAGGTGAAACTGCACCACCAGTATACAACTATCACAGACACTAAAATAAAAATGATTGAACATAACTAATGTTGACAAGGATGTGAAACAACTGGAATTCTCAGACACCACTTGTGGGAATGTAAAAATTATAAAACGCTTTCCAGAAAGTAGTTTATCAGTTTCTTAAAAAGTGAAATGTACACCCATAACGTAACCCAGTCATTCCACTAAGCAAAATTTAAGTATATGTTTATAAAACGCTTGTCATGCAAAAAACCTTATTTCAGCCTTATTTGTAATATCTAAAATTGAAAACAACTCAAATGTTAATTAATGGTGAATGGGTAAAAAAAATTGTGTTATATCTAAACAATGGAATACTATTTTCCAAAAAAAAATAAAGCCATTGATATATGCTTATCAAACAATAGATGAATCTCAAGATAATTACACTGAGTGAAAGAAAGATAGAAAGTACAGGTACTGTATAATCTCAATTACATAAAAATCTAGAATATGCAAACCAATCTATAATGTCAGAAAATAGATCAGTGGTTGCTTAGGGATAGGGATTAGGGACTACGGAGGGGGTATGAGGGTGAGATTCCAAAGAAGTACAAAATAACTTTGAGGATTGATGGAGATGTTCATTGCATTTATTGTGACCATAGTTTAATGGATGTATACATAGGTCAAAATTCAACACATTTTATACTTTAAACATATGCAATTTATTGTATGTTAATTTTAGCTCAGTTAAGCTATTTAAAATTATGAATTTCTGTTCATGAAAATACATATTTCCTTTTAATTTAATTTAGTTTTTTTAAATCAATATTTTTATTATGATATTGTGGGGTACAGTTAAGGGTTAGGTATACAAATATGCTTCATTCAGGCCCCCTTGTTGATAACAGGTGTGTCTCCCCCCTTCCCCGCTCCCCATAGTTTCCCACCACTGTCAGTCATTTTCTTATGGTAGTGTTGTTGGATGATCAAGGTCCACTATATGAGTGAGAACATGTCATACTCAGATCTTTGTTTCTGTGAGAGGTCACTCAGTATTACAGATTCTAGTTCCGTCCAGGTTGCTACGAAATTCATGATTTTATTCTTTTTTGTGGCTGCATAGTATTCCATCGTGTATATGCACCACATTTTTTTAATCTTTTGATGGGCAGCGTGGTTGGTTCCAGGTTCTTGCTATTGTGAACAATGCTGTGATAAACATTCTTGTGCAGGTATCTTTTTTATAGAGTGATTTGAATTCTTCAGGGTATATTCCCAGTAGGGGGATTTCAGGGTCATATTGGAGGTTGATGTTTAGAGCTTTTAGGAATCGCCACACTGCTTTTCACAGAGGTTGCACTAGTTTACACTCCCACCAACAGTGTAGAAGTATTCCCTTTTCGCCACACCCTCTCCAACAACTGTTATTTTTTGAGTTATTGATAATTGCCATTCTGACTGGGGTTAGGTGGTATCTCAGTGTGGTTCTGATTTGCATCTCCCTGATGATTAGTGAGGTTGAGCATTTCTTCATGCGTCTGTTGGCTGCTCAGATGTCTTCCTTTGTGAAGTGTATGTTCATGTCTTTTGCCCATTTTATAATGAGGTTGTTTGTTTTTTTCTTTTGAGCACGTTTGAGTTCCTTGTAGATCCAAGATGTTAAAGCTTTGTCAGACCTGGAGTTGGCAAATACTTTTTTCTTTTTCTTTTTTTTTTTTTTTTGCTTGGAATCTCACTCTGTCA
>NW_007258460.1:891309-943109 GCF_000164805.1 Carlito syrichta | reverse complement strand
AGTGATCCTTCCACCTCAGCCTTCCAAGTAGCCGGAATTACAGGCGTGCGCTACCATGCCTGGCTGATTTTCTGATTTATTGTAGAGATGAGGTCTTGCTGCCCAGGTGGGTCTTGAGCCCGCAGTCTCAGGCAATCCACTCACCTCAGCCTCCCAAAGGTGCGGGATTACAGGCTGAGCCACTGAGCCCAGCTGGCAAATACTTTTTCCCAGTCTGTGGGCTGTCTCCCTGCTCTCTTGATGGTTTCTTTGGCTTTGCAGAAGCTTGTCAGTTTAATGAGGTCCCACTTGTCTATTATCCCTTATGGCCTGTGGGTTTCGGGTTTTGTTCAGGAATTGGATGCCAGTTCCAATTTCCATGAGGGTATGTCCTTCATTTTCTAAGGTTCTTATGGTTTGAGGTTTTACATTTAGGTCTCTGATTCATTTGGAGTTAATTTTTGTGTATGGGGATAGATAGGGGTCCTGTTTCAATCTTCTGCATGTGGTCAGCCAGTTTTCCCAGCACCATTTTTACTGAATAGGCTCTCCTCTACCCAGTGGTAGGTGGTGGAGGCTTTGTTGAAGATGAGTTGATTGAGAAATTAAGGTTTTGCTTCTGGGATCTCAATTCTACTCTATTGATCTATATGCCTGTTCCTATACCAATACCAAGCTGTTTTGATGATTGTAGTGTTATAGTAAAGTTTGAAGTCTGGTAATGTGATACCACCTGCTTTGTTTTTTTTTTTGCTGAGGATTGTTCTGGCTATTCTTGGTCATTTGTGTTTCCATATGAATTCCTGTGTTGTTTTTTCTAGCTCTGAGAAGAATGTTGCTGGTAATTGATAGGTATTGCATTGAATCTGTAGATTGCCTTAGGTAAGATGGACATCTTCACAATGTTGATTCTTCCAATCCATGAGCATGGGGTATTTTTCCACTTGTTTGTGTCATCTTTGATTTCTTTGAGCAGAGTTTTGTAGTTTTCATTGTAAAGGTCTTTCATGTCTCTGGTTAGGAAGATGCCAAGGTATTTCATTTTTTTGTGGTTATTGTGAATAGAATTGTGCTTTTTATTTGGGTTTCTGTTTGTTTATTACATATTTCCTTTTTATAGACAAATTATCAGGGATGAGTTCCAAGCTTCATATATGTTGGGTGGCAGAAAAATCAAGTTCATTATAGGTTATCATGGGCATTCCCTGGAAATAATGACATGATCTGAAATCTGACCTTCACTCCCTCACAAGGTCTTGCTCTAGAGTATTGCTGTCTTCTTCAGGTTACCCTGATGTCTCTCAACTAGCAACATTAAGGAATTGTTGTTTACACTCTGCTACTGAACTCCAAGATTGGTCATGGAGTTCCTGCAATTCCCTTCAGTCACTGAAGGATTCAGAAGTAAAATGTGGAGCAAAATTTTGGTTTCACATGAATTGTGAAACAAAAATCTTGAAATTGAATACGTGGTTTCTCTTTGTAGGGTTTTACAGCTGGTTTCTACTGATCCATGAAAGCCAATTGTTAAATGTTCAGCAATCGTTCAAGTTAGTGATGAAACATAGTATTATTTAAAAAATAAATTATATACCTTTACCATTAAATAGTTTTAAAAGTCAAAACAATGACTGCTCAAAACTCATCACTTATAACATTCACTATTATCTATGCTCTTGATGTGAGCATCTTTTGCCAATTCATGTTTCATTCCGTCAGGTTTGTAACTTAAAATCAGCTCCTAGTGAGAATATTTGCACCACAGAAATGAGTGGATACTATAAATCAGGGCTTAATTTATTGTTTTGTTGATGGTTAAGGAAGTGATGGAGAAATGTTAATAATGCAGATTAAATTAAAATTGTTACGGTTTCTGTAGTCATTATATTGTGAATAGCACAAAAAAATTGAGAAAATATTATTCCAATACTTGAAAACTATTATATAATTCAACAAGTAAGTTACCTAGGTCATTAACAAACCAAAGTTCTGAGGAATGTTTTTGTTGCTTCACTTTTGCCTTATTCATTAACAAAGAAAATATCAACCAACATTCATACTAAAATTATATTCATTCATCAGTTGAAACCACGGGATGGTTATATAAGAGTTTAGCAATGAATGACAACAGTATTATATTGTATATTCTATTGTTATTATTTGTAAATTTTGTGCTATATAAATATTATGTCATTAAAATTTATAATAAACTTATGTACATGTAAATGTGCACCCATTTTTGGCACAAGAGAACCACCAGCTAAACATTTAGCAATACATCATCAGGTTGCTTTCAAAGTTCATAATCCCAGATCCCAATCAGAGGTTTGCTTCCTGGGTATCTTTGTCTTGGCCTCTTCCTGTCTCTTGGTTGCCGATGCCAGTTCACTTTCCTTTAATAGGACTTGCCTGACTATGAACTGTGAACCATGAAGAAGGATATTTTATTCACCTTTCCATAGCTACTCAGTACCTGGAGTAATCTTTCCAAAATAAACATATTTAACTCTTAAAGTTTCAGTTTTTCTACCTTGAGTTTTTCAGTTTCAGCAAGTACTCTGTCATATAAGTTAAAATATCAAAGGAGGAAACCATGCAAATGAAATTGATAGATTTGCTACATTAAAAGAAACAGTGCTTTTTTAGTATAAGAAACATCATTTAGCAAAGTTAAAAAACTAAAGATAAAACAGGAAAACAATCAATGACTATTTTACAGAGTTAGTACCTTTAATCTATAAATAATTTTTCCACATCAATAAGAAAATGATGATACTATGGTGAAAAATCAGGCAAAAGTCATAAACAGAAATTTCACAAGGAAATTAAAATGGCCAATAAAATACAATAATAATTCCACCAGTAATCAACAGATAAATTAAAATAAGATATATTCACTTTTAAATTTAAAGATTAAAAAGGATAATCTTGGAGTAGGTGTTGTGGGGATTCTCAAATACTCTTGGTGGAAGTAAATTGTCACACACTTTCTGGAGGGCTTTCTGGCAATGCCCTTCTTGTCTCTTGACCTCACAGTTATATTTTAGTAATTCATGTCAAGGTAGCATTTAAGGATATGTGGAAAGAGGTAGCTAAAATAATGTTTGCCACCATTTTATTTATAATAATAATTTTAAAATAATTATATGTCTAACAAGAATGAATTGGTAAAATTATTTACGTACATACAGAATTCTAAGCTACTATAAAAATTATTATTATTATTATTATTATTATTTGAGTTGGAGTCTCACTCTTTCACCCAGACTGGAGTGCAGTGGCCGCTCCCGGCCACCGCAGCCTCGACCTGTTGATCTCCGGCGATCCTTCCACCTCAGCCTTCCAAGGCTGGAACTACAGGCACGCTATCACACCCGGCTAGTTTTTTGAATTATTGTAGAGATGAGGTTTCGCCAATTTGCCCAGGCGGGTCTCGAACCCGCGGGCTCAGGCATTCCACTCACCTCAGCCTCCCAAGGCACGGGATTACAGGCTGAGCCACTGATCCCAGCTATAAAAATTATTTAATGAAATAATATTAACTCATGACATGACTTTAATGATATATAATTTTGCTCTAAAAAATAGAAGACTTTTTATTATATCAACTTTTTTATTTTAAAATTGTGGGGTACAATTCATTGTGCAGGTACCCTTGTTGATGAGGTGTGTACCTCTTCTCCAGCCCCTTCCCCAGGCAGTTTCCCACTACTGCCAATCCCACCTCCCCATCCCCCCCATGGCCCCACAGTTTCCCACTACTGTCAATCCTTTAAAATAGAATACTTTAAATTATGTACAATATTGTCTTACATTTGACATAAATACATATATGTATGTGTATATATTACACACATATACCCACCACACACATGCAATGCATATGATCTTGAAAGATATACTCCAAAATGTTAAGAGCTTTTATTTCAGGTGGTTTTATTATTTTTATTTTTTGGTTATTTGTATTTAATGGTTCTACATTGAGCATGCATTACTCAAACAATAGAATTTAAAAACCCATCCTTAAACTATCTCAGCACTTTATGAGCTTTGTAACCAGGTGATTCAAGGACTCCTTAGTATTCAAATTCTTTGGAATTGCAGCTGTTTTGCTTAGGGATGCATTTGGAAGCAGCTCAGCAGGATAAGTACAACCTAAGGAGGTCCTCCTGGAAGGAGGAGAATTCCTTGTGTTTGCACTTTTTCTGGTGTTACAAATGCTGTGCTGACTTGTGCAGTCCATGGGTGGCTGCTCCCTTCTGCCCTGGAATGGAAACACAAAGAAAGACTGACTCATTTTACTGAATCATTTTACTGGTGATGTGACTTTGGGTTTGGTTACCCACAGGCATTTCTGCTGTAACTGGTAACCCTGGGGGAAGTTTTATTTTTAATTGTTAACAAAGGCTTTTCCAGCCCAAGTGAAAGGTTGTGAATGAGAGTGAGGGAGACCACACCCTCTCATGTATATCCATTTACAAGGGATGGAGCAGCCCCACCTCCTGGGCATGTAACTTTCTTCCGCTTAGTCTCTGGGCAAAAAGCCTGAGGCTTCTGACTTCAAAGTTGGAATTTTGACTACAAGGCAATGTCTCATTTTTCAACATGTTTCTATACTTCCATGCTTTAAGAGTATCCTGAAAAGTTTCCTACCCAGGAGTTACTTCTGGAGAAGAGAGACTGGAGTTTGCAGTCTAGGACAGTGGAAAGGCTCTTCTGCATCCATATGTGAAGTGACATTTGACAGAATCAGTGTTCTACGCTGTGAACACTCTCCCTATCATTTCTTCAACTTAATCTATTGACATTAAAAGCAATCAGTTTACATTTCAATTTGATGACCTTGTAAACTGAAAATAAAATCCTAAACTCACACAATTCAGTGGATCACCCTTTGGCCAGGGGGACTCCAGAAAAAACTTTAAAACTGTGTTTTTAGCCATAGTGGGTTGGAGGTCAGACACACTTTGTTATACCCTCCTTCCTTTGGAGTTTTGGACACAGCAACTGACCAGTATCAATGTTATGATAGAATCTTGTTATAACGAGAATCACAGAACAGACTTTTTGGCAGTAAAATATGAAAGTATTAACAGGACTTTAGGCGCTGCCAGGCAAGACTTAGGTCATGCACCCCTATACTTACAAAATAAATTATGTTCTAACTGCCACAAGATTTTTTTTTCCTCAGCAGCTAAACAAGCACTAGACTTGAGATAACCAATATCAAAATAATTTGTAGCTCACCAACACAGACTAACTGATCTCTCTGTTATACCATCCATAATTGTAGTTTTGATTTAACAAGAAACTGATTTCAGTAACTTTCTCCAATAAGAAGATTACCAACCATGGACTGACTGGTCAGTTTACAGTGGTTGTGCATTTGCGTACCTTTGTGTTCTTAAAGGCCTTTTGGTGTATATGGTCTAATTTTAATACATTTAAATGTTAAATCTCCATTACAAAGTGAACATGCATGTATGTAACATGCATGTTTGTTCAATACATATGTGTAAAGACCACCTTCATGAATATTCACAGCTTCTTCTGTAACCTATTGAACACATATGTTCAACCAATCCATTCAGCATAAAAATCCTACCCTAACCCCCTACTCCTACAAAGTGCTAATAACTTCAACCAGAGGCACTGCTAATAACTTCAACCAGAGGCACACTCCAAGCCTGCAGGATGGCCAAGTTGCAGACTGTAACTCTTTATAAGAAATAAAATCTCCCTACTGGAGATTTGGGTAATCTCTCAATGTGGTTTTGATTTGCATTTCTCTGATGATTAGTGAGGCTGAACATTTTTTCATGTATCTGTTGGCTACTGGTATAACTTCTTTTGAAAAGTGTGTATTCATGTCCTGTGCAAAAGCTTTTCTGTTTGATGAGGTCTTACTAGTCTATCTTAGCTTTCACAGCATTTACTTTTGGGGATTACGTTAAAAATTCGTTGCCTACTTAGATGTGCATAAGCACATTTCCTATGTTTCTTTAGGATGCTTATAGTTTGAGGTTTTATGTGTTCTTTGATCCATTTAGAGTTGATTTTTTAATATGGTGATATTTAGGGGTCTAGTTTCATTTTTCTGCATGCAATCAGCCAGTTTTCCCGGCACCATGTGCTAAATAAGGTGTCCTGTCCTCGATGGTTGTTATCGATGGCTTTGTTGAAAATGAATTGGTTGAGAGATTGAGTTTTTGCTTCTGCATCTCTGTCCTGTTCCATTGGTCTATATGCCTGTTCTTGTACCAGTACTGGCTGTTTTGATAATTGTTGCCTTATAGTAAAGTTGAAAGTTTGAAAGTCTGATATCTCCCATTTTGTTCCTTTCACTGAGGATTGTTTTGGCTATTCATGCCCTTTTTTGTTTCAAAATGAGTATCATTAATAAATAAATAAATAAACAGATGCTGGGACAGGTGCAGAGAAAACGGAATACTTCTCCACTGTTGGTGGGAGTGCAAACAAGTTCAAACTTTATGGAAAATAATGTGTCAATTTCTAAGGGAATTAGAAATTGGTCTTCCATACTATCCAGTGATCCCCCTTCTGGAATATACACAGAGAAATATAAATTGTTCTACAAAAAAAGACACCTGCACATACATGTTTATTGCTGCACTACTCACAATAGCAAAAACATGGAACAAACCCTATTCTCCATCGAAAGTAGACTCCATAAAGAAAATGTGGTATATATACACAATGGAGTATTACACAGCCATAAAGAAGGACAAAATCATGGACTTCACAATAAATTGAATTGAGTTGGAGGCAATTATACTTAGTGATTTATTACAGAAACAAAGAACTGAATACCCCATGCTCTCACTCATAATTGGGACCTGAACATTAATCACAGCAGCACAAGGGAAGGGTTGGCAGTCATGGAATACTGACCGTGGGGCAGAGGAGGTGCATAGCAACACAAAGTGTACTTGGTCTTAAACCAGGGAAGTGATGACCAGTTGGAGGCCCAAACTTCTCCTGCATGTACACTACTTATGTACCTAATTCTGACCTGTATTTCACATGTCTATAATAAAATAAAGTTTCAAAAAATAAAGACTCTTTCTTTAAATTTATAATTGTGTGATTTTAAAAAATTACAACCTATATGGGACTTCAAAAATGCACCAAGGGCTGTGCTAGATGGAGAATTAAAAAAGAAAAAGAAAATAAGCTAGACAAAGCCCTGACAGAGTCCACAGGGACTTGTGTGAATAAATATAAGCATATATGCATAACAATATATACACAATGTCAAGGACATCTTCAGTACATATGTAAAACTGATAATGCAGTATCATCTGTGTCTCCAGACTTTACAGTCACCCTGTTGAATATAAAATGATAAGCACTATAGGGACGTTATAGTCAGACCTTACATGACAATGAATAATTAATTATGCCTGGTAAAAATGAGTCAAGGAAGGAGACAGACAGGATGCTTTGGAAGATGTACAGATGTTCATAAGGTGAAGAAGTTGAGGAATGATGCTCCATGTAAAGGAAACAGCACTGGAAAGGGAACAGATCCTTGTCCTGTTTGAGGACAGTGGTCACAAGAACTTTCCATGATGTGAAGATAAGAGTATTGTTTACTGGGGTTGGACAGATGGAAAAACTAACTGGAGAGATAGTGGCACCCGTTTTCTTTCATTCATGACCATTGTGCTGACAGCCAGATGTTTGACAATTATCATATTAATACGGGTAGAAAATACAACCAACAGATGTTCAGGGAGTGGGGTGGGAAGTTAACAGGAGTGACTGCTTGTCACCCTGTCATGTCATAGATGTGCCTGCTTGATAATCTGCAATGATTTTCTATAATTTTCCAAAGCCACAAAATTAATCATAAACTTGTCAGCATATAGAGTTTCATACAGCACATGGAATAGTCCCTTGCAGGGCTGAGGTTAGGTGAAGGGTTTGTATAGCTCAGAGGTTCCCAACTCCTGGGCTCCAGACCGGTACTGGTCCGTGGCCTGTTAGGAAATGGCCAGATAGCAGGAAGTGAACAGCAAGCTAGCAGAGTTCATCTACTGTCAGATTAGCGAGGTCATTGGATTCAGATAGAAGTGCGATCCCTGCTGTGAACTGCATATGCAGGGAGCTAGGTTGTGCCTTCCTTAGGAGAATCTAATACCTGATGATCATCACCTCCCTTCTAAATTTCTTGGAAAAATTGTCTTCCACAAAATGGGTTCCTGATGCCAACAAGATTGGGGACCACTGCTATAGCTGACAATCTTGAGCCTGAGACCAAGAGTGTTGGTCCGATCAAGCCCAAAAGAACATTGAGGAGGAACAGGGTCAAAGCCCAAGTACAGAGTCAGGGATCAAAACTGGAAAAGCCTGGCATCACCTAGAAGCTTGTTAGAAGTGTAGACTCGCTGCCCCACTTCAGACCCAATGAACCCAAATCTGCATTTCTTTTTTTGAGTTGAAATCTCACTCTGTCGCCCAAGCTGGAGTGCAGTGGCATGCTCATGGCCACCACAGCCTCGACCTGCTGGGCTCAGGTGATCCTTCAGCCTCAGGCTTCCAAGTAGCTGGAATTACAGGAAGTGACCACCATGCCCTGCCAATTTCTTGATTTACTGAAGAGATGAGATCTCATCACGTTGCCCAGGCTGGTCTCGAACAGCTTATTTAGTAGTTGGACTTGGTATTAGCATATCTTGCTCATCGTGACAACTAAAATGCCCTCTCTCATATTTCTATACAGTGCCTCCAAGTTGTAAAGTGCTAGATAAACTCCCAAATTCCCTGCCAGAATCATGTGAAAGATTGATACAGTGTACAGAGCATTGCCTGTGTATTACAGTAGACTATGTCAGTGATTGGGTTCAGGCAAGTGAAATCATTCCTCCTGAAGCTATATTATGTGTAAGTGAGGAGGTGTCAGAGTAGAGTGCCAGAAACCCTGGACTTGTAATCAGCAGGTTGGAATTTGAGGCCACTTTCTAGCTGTGCAATACAGTATCCAGTCACCATTTCTTTTGCCTGGGTCTATTTACCCATCTGCAAAATGGAAATAAAAATACCTGGTTCAGTTGTCTCACAGGGCTGTAGGGAGATGAATATAGGAACATTTTAGATTTTGTAAACTTCTATTTAAGTGAAACTGAGTATTATTCTAAATAATCAGAATTTCTCTATATAATATTGGAAGCCTCTAAGGTGGGTGTCTGCCTAAACTTTGACAGCACTGCAGCATTGTATATTTTAGAAGCTCTTCTGTAGCTTTG
This sequence comes from Carlito syrichta, assembly GCF_000164805.1. Lineage (NCBI taxonomy): Eukaryota > Metazoa > Chordata > Mammalia > Primates > Tarsiidae > Carlito > Carlito syrichta. Next base: position 933,861 of record NW_007258460.1, on the reverse strand, counting down.
ACAGTGCATCCAGCAAGCCCTCCCATTGGTTGAAATATGTGTACCAAATTGCTCAAATAAAAATAAACTGCAGCTGCAGTTTTAAAGGTTGTTTTTGACTCTAGCCTCAACAACCTAAAGCCTCTTAGAATTCCCCCCCACACATTCAAGAGCAGGTGGCCAATGGGAAATTCCCATAAGTCCCCCTATAGCTGTTTTTAATGCTTCAGTTAGAGTTAAATTCTGCTCTCTCACTTTCTTTTCTGCTATCTTTTCCTGTGTCTTTTCTTGCTTTTATGTGCATATTAAGAAATCATAATGTGTGGCTTTGTGCCAACTGCCATCCATCCCTTTTTTACCCACTCTCTACAGGCTCTTTGCTCGTAGGAGCCTGACTCCATGGACTGCATCAACAAGCCTTCTACCTTCCAGATGGATTCAGCTAATGGATAGCCCCAGTGGGAGGTCAGATGTGGGGTGGAAAGAGAAGTGAGCCTCTTTATCTCTCTGGTTCCCGACTCCTGTAAAATTTCAGGATGGCTGTGCCTCTTTGCAGAAGGTTATCTGTTTTTTTGTTTTGTTTTGTTTTGTTTTTGGCAGCTGTTATGCAGATGTCTCTCTTTCCAGGTTCATTTCTCCCACCTGTTGGGATGGGATATTGCCACTGCTGGTAGTCTTAGTTTAAGTACTATCTCTTGTGTTTTTCCTTTTTCCTACCCTTTACCTATACCCTTGTATTTATTCTTTTTAAGAATAAACCCACCTTATTTTGAAGGGGACATCATGTCCTGTTGCCCTATTGGGACCTTTACTGATGTAGTGACATAAAAAATAGAACACTAGACATTGAGTATATGAACCAAAAGTCTCTATATCTCTGCCAGCAATTTTCCATGGGACCTTCCCCCATTAAGGTTTTGGTGTTTTCCACATACAATAAAATGAAGCTTTTGGACTGTGTGATCTTGATTGTTCCTTCCCTAGACACCAACTAAGGAATTTACAATAAGGTATAGTAAGAGAAATTTCTGCACAGACTTGAAGTTTGTCTATGGTGATCATTAACTAGAATTTGTATACTCGTGTTCTCTTTACTGTCACTTCATCAACTGAGATTCGTGACATCTGTGCAGGTGAAAAAGGAGCTTTCTGATGTTTGAATTATTTTGACACTTATTAATGCATGTGATTCCTGGTGGGTGGTGGTTTTGATCATTGTTTGCTTATTTGGAAATGGTGTGCACATTAAATTTGGAAATATCTGATTCTTGGCCTATGTTGTCCAAATCTGAATGGTTTCAAAAGGAAACAGCTTTCTGTTCTTTTAGACAACACTCATCATCGTCCATCAATCAATCAACTAGCTGTCTTGGGACACTTACTGTCACTCATGTTGATGCCAGCTTCTCAGTTGCCATTGTTTTGACTCTTGGGAGGCAAAGAAAAGCACCCTGTGAAAAGAAAATGACAAGGAGTGCTTGGCCATGGCAGCCGTTCACTCAGAACTAGCAGCGATACTGTCAGCTTTCTTCAAAGCAGTGCTGCTGTTTTGTCATATTATAATTCCTAAGTAAAGCTCCTTGAAAGAACCTAAATCAGAAAACTTGTAGTTTACTGTTTTTGGCTATAAAGAATCTATTGAGCTGACAAAGTGACCTGCCAAGAACCATTCAAGACTAAAAAAATACTTTCATTCCAATCAAACCCAGTGTTATATTGCTCATTTTTCTTTTTTTATCAAAGCATTTGCATTGCTTTCTAAATAAGAATAAATAATAAGAGTTATAAAGATTAGTAATATTTATACAGTATACAATAGTTTGCACATTGTTTCACTCTCTATCATCTTATTTTACTCTACTATTATCTTGTGAACTTTGGTTGTGGTGACATTTACTATAAACAGTGGCACCAACACCCAAAATACAATTTCCCAATACATGATCAAGGCTGCATTCCACTGTGGTGGTGGGGGGGAGGTGTTCCTGTCCTCTGAGTAGTATGACATGCATACCGTATAGGCTTTTACTATTCTTCCTAGCATCCCAGGACAAGAGGATCTCACAAAGCTTCCTGGGTGTGAGAGAGGATAGAAATAGTGTGAGACTCACTTCTTAGTCCTCTATCAAGTAAAGCTCCTCACACCAAGGAGGAGACTTTAAATCTAATTCAAACGTAATCCTATTTAATCATCTCCATACGTCTTTCCCATGCAGCTGTCCCACATCTTTTCCATAACCAAGGTCTGCATATTCTAACTTCATAGTGCTATCTATATTCAGCTTCTTTCCACTGCAGCATCTCCCACTGTCTGGGTTCTTGTCAACCCTCTCCTTGACTTTGCATCAGAGTGGGTCCTATATGGCATTCATAGTTATTCACATACTGCTGTTAGATCAGTCTTCCTGTGATCAGAGTAGATGCTCACTAAAGATTCCTTTGAGTGACCAGTGCGGAAGAAACTAATTATAGCATATCATAAATGTCGCAAAGAAATATTACAAAAGAACTACAAGTTGACCCAATAAGATTTGAAAAAAAATCTTTCCAAAAAGTAATTTCACATATGATAGATTGTGTTAATGCAATGATCTCATTTCATACTCAATATTTAAGATGCTTTATTTTGGGGGAACAGGGTTATTAATTTGAAAGATTGTTGTGTCAAAATCTAAGTGCTCGTGGGACAGACTTGTCATCGTTAGTTCTTACAAACTGTACTTAATGTGCCTCTTATCCCTTTGCACACTACTGCCTTCAGGGAGAAGAGGAATGTCTATAAAGTGAAGCTTTAGGAATCAGCTCCCAAAGGATGGGTGGAAAGGTCTTCCCTAAGGGATGATGAGAAATGGCAAGGTCATTGACTCCTCTCTATCTCTGGTAGCTACTCTCCAGGCTTTACTTTACCAGTACTTTCCCAGGCTTAACTGCTGTTCTTCACTAGCTGATGTTCAAGGCCTCCATCTTGAAAATCCAAGAGTTTCTATACTTGATTAGGAAGAGGAGTGTGTATCAGTCAACCTTGCCATCTGCTAAGTGAGCCCTGGCTCTTGTGTAATTCAAGAGAAAATTCCTGGACTTGATGTTGGAGGTGATTTGAAACTAGGCTTTATTACTTACTAGCTGTGTGGCATTGGGCAATTCACGTCTCCTGGAAATTCTTTCCATCCTTGTGAAATAAGGATTATAATGTTTGCTCTGCCTACCAATCTATAGGTTTTTGCAAATATAAAACGAAGTAATGTATAGGAAAGTGACATCAAATGAGAAGTGACATAAATGTTAGTTGTGACTATTGTTATAAATGAAGTAGAGGAGAGAATAATTGTTTATTTCAAAATTGGGTAGCGTACCATGCCCCTGAGAAGTAGAAAGTGAAATCTGACAAAGGCTTCAGTCTCTAAGCACTCTTCAAGCTGGGGCTTGCATTGCCCTATAGGTATACAAAGTAGCATAAGGGCCACAAAAGACTGATGAGGAATTTTAAGTAAAACAATGTCTAAACATATCCCTTTTCTCTATAAGGAAAATTCAGAAGTTGAGAGCTTCAGGCAGTTTCTTTTTTCTTTCTGGCCCTTCCACTGTGAAGTGCTCTCACTAACAACAAAAGGGAAACATTTCCCATAGTCCTGTGGTGCCAGGCCCTACAGTATTAGATTCCTCAGGAATTTCAATTAAAAAAATCACTATAAATATTGATATCAGGAAGTATATTTTAATCCATTGTTTTACTTTTTTTTTCTAGAGTTAGAGTCTCACTCTGTTTCCCAGACTGGAGTGCAGTGGCATGATCATGGTTCACTGCAGCCTCAACATCCTGGGCTCAGGTGATCCTTCTGCCTCAGCCTCCTGTGTAGTAGAAACTACAGGCATGCATGCTTGGTTAATTTTTTTATTTTTTGTAGAGACAAGGTTTTGTTATATTTCCCAGGCTGGTCTTGAATTCCTGGACTTAAGAGATCCTCCTCAACTCTCTCAAAGTGCTGGAATCACAGGCATGAGCCACTGCACCTGGACTATTTTTAAAAATAATTGTTATGAGACCTTTATCTAGAAGTATTATGTTAGCAGTTGAGTCTTGGTTATAGAACATTAAAAATAAGCTTAAATTTACATATGTGCTTTATTACAGACAAGTAGAGGAAGTGGCCATATAAAACTTCCATAAATTAAAATATATACAGGAGAATGAAATAATATAGGGGCAGTGTAATGAATAAATGATTTAAAAAGAGAAAAAAGAATGAAATATTTCCAAACAGCATTAAGAAAACTTGCACATGTATCTTTTAAAAGGTAATTTGTATATCAAATCACTGTGGTATTTATATCCTATTAGAATCATTGCAAAGTTGCACTTAAATGTAATGTTTTATTTACAATGTCAATATTTACAGTACTCTGAAAAGTACTACATTTGCAGCTATTTTAATTTATTATGAATTTCAAAATATAAACCTTAAGAAGTATAGAAAGCTATATAATTTTTCAAAATTATATTAAAAGACATTCTTACAAATTACTTGAAGTCCAGTGTGGCAGAGCAGTGATTTCCAAAACTTTGGTCCCCAGACTAGCAACATCAGCCTGAAGCTTGTTAGAAATACAAATTCTGGAGTCTTGTTCCAGACTCTCTGAATCAGAAACTCTGGATGTGAAGCCCAGAAATCTGCATTTTAACAAGCCCTAAAGTTGATTCTGGTCCATGCTGCATTTTGAGAAATCTTGTTAAGGTTTTAGAGAGCTCTTTCTTAGACAGTTGTTATTCTCTCCCCTTGTCTTTCTTTCTCAAATTCTGTTTTCCTTAGAAAATGACACCTGTATGATTTTAAAAAGTATCTGGCTGGTAAAGACTGGTCATAGCTGTAGGCTGAGGTGATAAAGAGTCTAGACTCTAGTCTAAAAAGCAAATGATTCAGCACTCTTTTGATTTCCGTTGTATTATTGAAGTTGGTTGAAAAGGTCTAGTGGCTACGTATTTGGATCCTTGAGTAAGTTGACTGTCTGAAATCATTTTCTAATTGTTCCTTTGAATCATGACAATATTTTAACTACTGCCTGAAGCATTTGATCCAGAGACCTGACTAGACTCTTAGGCACACACTAATGTAAACATCAACTGACCTTGAAGAGTGAGAAAGTTGATTGGGTCTGCCTATTGAAGGATTCAGGGACATTTGAGGGCAGTTTATTAAGCTTCTCGTGAGGAAATAGAACTTTCTGAACAAGATAACTATTTATCTAATGAATTGGAGTTCTCATTGCTATAACTCTTCTACAGTTCAACCATTCAGTAAAATGACCAAAACTTAATTGGAATAAATAGAAGATATTTGTATGTTTAAGAGTATTAAAGGGATCAGACCAAGGCAAATTTCATCAAAAGGTGTATTTACAGTTTTAAGTATTTATCTTTTTTTTTTTTGAGTTGGAGTCTCACTCTGTCACCCAGGCTGGAGTATAGTGGCACACTCACAACCACCCCAGTGTCAACCTGCTGGGTTCCGGCAAACCTATCACCTCAGCCTTCCAAGTAGCTGGAACTTCAGGCACGCGCCACCATGCCCAGCTAAGTTTTGATTCATTGTAGATACGCAGTCTTGCTAAGTTCCTGGGCTGGTCTCGAACCTGCGGGCTCAGGCAATCGACTGGCCTCAGTCTCCCAAAGTGCTGGGATTACAGGCTGAGCCACCAAACCTGGCCAACACTATACTTTTTATAGTTACTCTGTGAAATAAATATTAGCCTGCTGCTTAAACCTACATACAGTTCCTATTCAACTCAGAATGAATGAAGAAATCTTTACAGTGGCTTATAAGGTCTGATGCAATTCCATTCCCCCTTCCTGTTCCCATTACATTTCTAACTTCTGTTCCTTCCCCACCTCTTGCCTCATTGGACTCCAGCCACACTAGCATTCTTGCTATTCGTTCAGCTCCAGGCCAACTCCAGCCTCAAGGCCAGAGGTAAGTAAGAACACTTACTGTTCTTTTTGCTTGAAGGACTCTTTCTCCAAATATTAACAAGGCTTACTCCATCATCCCCTTTAGTCTTGGCCCAAATATCATTTTCTCAATGAAACCCATAGGGATTATCTCATTTAAAACTATGCCACATCTGAGCAATTTCTGTCTTCTTTCTCCTCTTTACAGTTCCATAGTATTTGCTATCTTCTAACAGCAAGGAATTTAGTTATGCATTTTGTTTCCGGTGGTGATTATTTTCCTATTTGCTTGCTGCTTCCTCCCTGTCTTCCATGTTCCTCTAAATGACAGAAGGTTAGAAGCTTACAAACTCCATTTCTCAAATTTCCTTACCTCTTACCTTCTGGACAGTTTCTAACATTGAGAGAATCTGTCAGGAAACTGAAAGATAGAAGGCAAAACAGAAGTCATTTTATTTTGTTCCTCACCCTACCTTGAGTAGAATCCATAACTGAGACAATCACTGAGGGCTTCAGGGCACCAGCACAGTCAGTATGATTCCAACAGAAGCATCAGCAGGGGTTCCTGCAGTTTGGCGACATAGCATTCCTGAAATTTATCTTAAGGGCAACAGTGTTAATAAATTTGGGGCTCTGGGTCACCTACAGTACCAGTAGGGCAGAGGCTTTTATTTCCATGCGAAACAGCAATGGCAAAGTTTTTCAACAGCAGCAGAAGCAGCAGTGGGTCTACACCAGCAGGCCCAGGGACACAGCTAACACGAATGGTACATTTGCTCTGGGTAACAGCACTTTTCATTTCTAGCCTTTGGGATGGTAGTTCCAGTTCCTCATTCTGGATAAATTCTCTCTTCCTCTTTTCACCTTCTAGCTATTCCAATTTTTTAAATAACCAAATCCTCATAATAAATGTCACTGTTGGAAATAGAAAGACTCTTATTCTCCCGAATGATATGATGCTTTAGAGATGGATTTAGAGATGCTATAGAGATGGATTTAGAGATGCTTTCGCATGGATTTCTCCTGACCACAAATGCAGAAACACTTGTCACCACCGCTATTGCCACTGTCTAAGACACCTCCAAAGACTTTCTCTGCCTTCTTTCCAATCTTTCATCAGTGCCCCTCTTGTAGGACTTAGATGTCAGCAAAATTCTAGTCTCCTATGTTACAGAGATAAGCACAAAAGGGGCAGGGATGGAGTTGAGGCAATAACTAGCATATTTATGTTCCCCTCAAAAAGGTTAATTATCTGAGTGATTTTGATTATTTTGTTCACTGTTGGTATGTTGGCACCAAAACTGAGTCTGATAATTAGTACTTGCTCAGTAAATCTTTATTTGATCAGTTATTACCATTTGTATATTGAGATCATTAATGTATTGAAACATTAAATAATTTCTTGAGTAACAAGACAACAAGACAGAGTGAAACTCAGGTCCAGTAAATATAAAACTGTACTTTTATTTGTGTAGGAAAACAAACATGCCCAAGTCCTACCTCTGGTAAGGCAGAGTGGTTGAAGAGTAAATGGGAAAGAGCATTCAACTCATTCAATCTGTTGAGTGAATGAGTTAAGAAACCTAGGCTCTAGATTGTACTCTTTCTTGAATATGTGACCTCACTTCACCTTTCTTAGACTTAGTTATTATATCAACAAATATTTACTTGATGCTGTCTTTATGTCATGTTGCATAGATATGGTAAAGAACAGCATGTTATATTTTCCAGTGATTTATCAAGCTCTGTTGATGCAAACTATTTCTCAGATATCTCTATAATTCTCTATCTCCTCTACTATGACCCAAGTCTAACCTAATTTGTTACACTGCTCCTGCTTTGCCTTTCTACAAATAGACTCCACTAAATAGCCAGGGGAGGAGATGTATTTAGTGAAAATTTGTTCAGAATACTTTCCTGTATTTTCATCCTTAATCTGATCTTCAGATCTTGTGTGATCTGGCCCCAGTCTAACTCACTAAAGTCATTTTATACTCCTCACCCTGGCACACTATGCATGGCTATTAGAAGGCAACCAACTCTTTTATATTCTCAGGACTTTCCCGTATGTTATTATTCCTTCTTCCTCATGTGCACTTATCCCTATCATCTTCCTAGAATGACTCCACTAATTCTCTGGATCATAGCTTAAATGAAAGGTCTTCTCTGGTTACCAGTTTGAATCGTGGCTCACCTTTTTATACAACCTTCTTTCTAGCATTTTTCAAAGGTTATAGCTATTTAAAAATTTTTAAATTAATAATTAAATGCTTTTCTTCCTCTACAAAAGCAAAAAGTCCACAAGGAAGGGAAAAGCATGTTTTAAGCAGCACCAGATCTCCAGTATAGATCCCAGGTGCTAGTTGTATATCCCAGATGCTAGATAAATATCTGTTGAGTGAATGAATGACTAGAAAGCCATTGGGAGATTTTAAATAGAGAAGTGACTTGATCTAATGTATAATTTTTTAGAAAGTCATTGCGTTTTAGTTTACCCAATGTAAAATGAGGATTAGAAGATATATATGGTACCTATCAATCTCATTTCTCATGATTTTGTTCTTCTACACCTGCAGCAGAATTCTTGAAATTCATGCAATATTTGTCTTATTATGCCTTAATTGCAACATGGGTAAAAAACGTTTTAGAGCTCTCTTGCTACATAAGAGAGAAATGCAGGTGAACTTACTCAGTAGCTCATGGCAAACAAGATAAAGTCCATATCACCAAACGGGACTATGGATGCAATGTTAAGGAATACATTAGTATGATCTTGCTGATTTCCAAATCAGACTTTTTGCTTTCTTTTCTGGGATTCTTTTGCATCAGAATAGTTGACAAGCTTAGAGAGACATCTCAAGCCCTTCAACAATGGCTTTTAATGTAGCCTACATATTCTTGATTTAGATGACTAGAACTCTTTGCATTTTTGTTTAATATCATTAGCTTGGTTACATGCAAAATTCATGATTTGTAGAGGTCTAAAGATAAATTTAACTCCTTGAATTTGCTGACATTTTTAGAGAATATTAGATTTGGAAGAACACTGGCAGTCATCAAGCCAGTCTATGATGCAGTTATGTGTTTGCTGACTCAGCAAACCTTATAATTTATCATGTATAAGACGTCGGGCTAGGTGTTGTGAACACAAGGATATGTTACGTATGGGAAAACTGAGGACCATACAGGAAAAAGTAATCTTTCCAAAATGACATTTGGTTGATTAGAAAAGTTTAAAAACAGGGATTGTGAACCTAAATTATTGGTTTCTTTCCACCATAGCAAGAGCAGGCAAACTATGGCCTGTGAGTCAGATATAGCCAGCTGCCTGTTTGATAAAGTTTTACTGAAACACACATGTCTATTTGTTTATATATCATCTACAAGTTGCTTTAATACCACTATGGCAGAATTGAATAGTTGTGACAGAGACTAAATTGGTCTGTAAAGCTGAGAGTATGCCCTATCTGACCCTTTATAGAAAAAAGTGTGCTAAATCTTATGATGTAGCACAAAAACTGTTCATGGATAGCTTCTAGAAATGATTTTCAGGTGATAAACTTGAAAGTAGTCAAAAATACCATCTTTCTTTTTTCAGACTGAAATTTTCATAAGGCATTTCCTTTACTTCTCTACCAACAATGACAACAACTAATAGAGTTGAGTAGGTTATAGGGATTGGTTGAGACAAGCCTAGGGAATTTGGAAGCGCCCCCCATAAGTATAGAAAGAATTCCTGTTTGAGTGAATACTGGCAGTTACAGGGTGACAATGTGACTTACCTGTTTCTAAATTCAACTCAATTTGAATCAATATAACAATAAAAGACAGTTATTGTTTCTAATTTCGGACTGTAGAGTGCATATTTGACCCAGGTTTCTGCTGTGTGCTCTGATATCCCTTACAGCATTTGCACTGAGGCTATACTTCCCACTGCTGCTTTTGACCAATGACTGAGCACTGCAGGGACACTAAAGCAGGCCCCTTTCCAGACAGTGAGGACTCTTCAAGGAGTGACTTTTTCTCAAGGATTTCTGACAGTCTTGCTGAATTTTTCTTCTAATTCACACTTTCACCCTTCCTTCCTTCTTTCCTTCCTTCCTTCCTTCCCTCCTTCCTACCTTCCTTCCTTCCTTCCTTCCTTCCTTCCTTCCTTCCTTCCTTCCTTCTGTCTCTTCTTTATTTAGGGTCAGTTAGAAGTATGTGTAATGTCCCCTTCAAAGTAAAAGAAAAATTGCTGCATCTTACATCTCACAAAGAAGTAAGAATGGATCTGGTGGACCCAGAGTACAAAACATTATGTACCCAGTAATACTACTCTGCCCTATATCTTGACTGACATGAAAGATCATCAGTCTTGAGTGGGCTCTGGAGCAGGAGAGGAATTTACTGCTGATCTAGTCCACAACACAATCTTCCCATCCACTTGGGCCAAATGATCCAGAAGACTCTATGGTGTTGGAGGTGTTAGTGGCAAGAAAATGTAAAGTATGAAACTTAAGAAAAGACCAAGTAGGCTTTATTTCTGGGATGTAGGGTTGATTCAACATTTGAGAGACCATAAATGTAATTCAGCACATCAACAGATGTAAAACCAAGAACTACATGATTATATCATTAGATACAGAAAAAGCATTTGACAAACTCTAGCATCACTTCTTGATAAAAACTCTTGTACATCTAGGCATAGAAGTAATATTCCTCAAAACAGAAGATCCATCTATAATAAACTCACAGCCAACATTTTGCTCAATGGGATGAAATTAAAAGCATTCCCCCTGAGAACGGAAACAAGACAAGGCTGTCTACTCTCACCCCTCCTGTTCAATATAGTGTTGAAAGTTCTAGCCAGAGCAACCAGGCAAGAAAAGGAAATCAGGAGTATCCAAATAGGAAAATAGAAACTCAAGCTATCCTTCTTTGCAGACAATATGATTATATAACTTGAAAACACTAGGAAGTCTGTTAAAAGCCTCTTAGCACTGATAACAGATTTTGGTAAACTCTCAGGGTACGAAATCAATGTGCAAAAGATAACTGCATTTTTATATACCAGCAACAAGCAGATAGAGTGCCAAATAAAAAGCACAATATCATTCACAATAGCTACAAAAAATTAAATAAATTAGCATCCACCTAACCGGAGAAGTGAAAGACCTTTACAGCGAAAACTACAAAATGCTGCTCAAAGAAATCAAAGATGACACAAACAAATGGAAGAATATTCCATGCTCATAGATCAGAAGAAACAATAATGTCAAAAAGTCCATTCTACTCAAGGCAATCTACAGATTCAATGAATCACCCATCAAATTACCAGCATCATTCTTTTTGAGATGGAAATGATAATACAGAAATTTATATGAGACAAAAAAGAGCACGAATAGCCAAAACAATTCTCAGCAAAATGCACAAAGCAGGAAGTATCACACTTCCAGACCTTAAACTTTACTACACGGCTACTGTAAGCAAAACAGCCTGATATTGGTACAAAAATAGGCACATAGACCAATGGAACAGGACAGAGATTCTGGAAGCAAAAACTCAATCTCTCAACCAACTCCATTTCAACAAAGCCACCAAAAACAACCACTGAGAAAAGGAGACTATATTTAGCAATGGTGCTTGGAAAACTGACTGACTAAATGCAGAATAATGAAACTGTACCCCTAACTATTACCATACACAAAAATCAACTCTAAATGGATCAAAGACCTAAACATAAAACTTCAGATGATAAGAATCCTAGAGGAAAACATAGGAAACACTCTTATGCACATTCGAGTAGGCAAACAATTCTTGACCAAATCCCCAAAAATGAATGTCATAAAAGCTAAGAAAGACAAGTGGAACCTCATTAAACTGAAAAGCTTTTGTACAGCAAAAGAAACCTTCAAGAGAGTAGGGAGACAACCCACAGAGTAGGGAAAAAGTATTTGATAATTATGTATCTTTCAAAGGCCTAACATCCAGAATTCACAAGCAGTTCAAACAAGCTAAAAGGAAAACAAACAAAAAAGAAACAAAACAAGCAAGCCATCCTATTAAAAAGTGTGCAAAGGACGTGAATAGACACTAGTCAAAAGAAGATATACAAGCAGCCAACAGAAACATGAAAACATCCTCAGCCTCACTAATCATCAGAGCAATGCAAATCAAAACCACATTAAGATACCACCTAACTCCAATAAGGATGTCCATCATTAATAAACCAAAAACAACAGATGCTGGTGCAGGTGTGGAGAAAAGGGAATGCTTCTACAATGTTGGTGGGAGTGCAAGCCAGTTCAATCTCTATGGAAAGCACTGTGGTGATTCCTAAAAGAACTAAAAATCGATCTTTCACACACTACAGTAATCCTTCTTCTGAGAATATACCCAGAGGAACATGATTGTTCTACAAAAAAGATGGCAGCGGAATGTCTGAGCCCAGCAGGTCAAGGCTGTGGTAGCCGGTAGCGTGCCACTGTTCTCCAGTCTGAGCAAGAGAGTGAGACTCCAACAACCACCCCCCCATCCAAAAAAAAAGACCTTCTGCACATGCATATTTATAGTCACACTATTCACTATAGCAAAAACATGGAATCAGCCCTACTACCCATCAAAAGTGGACTAGATAAAGAAAATTTGGTAAATATGCACAATGGAGTATTACACAGCCATAAAGGAGAACAAAATTATGAAATCTGCAGCAAATTGGATGGAGTTACAGTCCATCATACTTAGTTATCTATCATAGAAACAAAGAACTGAATACTGCATGTTCTCACTCATAACTGAGACCTGAACATTAATCATATTAGCACAAAGGAAGGATCAGCAGTCACTGGATACTGCCAGGGGAGGGAAGGGAGGGAGGAGAGCACGTAACAATGGAGAGGGTACCTTGTCCCACATCAGGGAAAGTAAAGATCAGTTGGAGGCCCAAATTTCACCTGCATGCAGCCTACTTGTGTAGTTAATCCTGACTTGTGCCCCACATCTATAAAATAAAACAAAATAGAATATTAAAATTACAGCACAAGCCCCTGAGATTCTAGAGCAGCATTATCAGCAATAGAGAATTATATATCATTTGAGAAATAGCCTTTGGCATGCTAGTAGTTCCTGATAGAGAAAGATGTTTAACCATGAAGTATCAAGTAATTCTGAGTCTGGAACTATCTAGTATGACCTACATTCTGAGACACTCACAAAATAACAAAGTCAGATGGACTGAGGGTTCATTTTCAACTAGAAATGGTATATCTGGGGTTGAGTCTGAGCAGGACCAGAGGACATGATAAACTGCATGAGTACATAGTTCAAATCTCTATGTCACTCACCACCGTTGTACCAGTGACCTTTCCCTGACTTGTACTTACGACAATATAAGGGATTCTGAAAGAAAAAGAAAAAACTCAAACTTGGATTACAGATAAATCAGCTTGATTTTTGTGTGCAAACCAAAAATAGATTGTATTGCATTCAGTAGTAGGCCTAAAAGATAACTGAGAAGAAAAATCTACTAATGCATGGAGTTGAGCAATGAACCTGGTTACACCTTCAAGTGGAAGGAGATGTGATTGAAAGATATAATATATATAGATTTCTGAGTAGTGACCAATGGCCTAGATATCTAGTCAAAAATAAATAAATAAACCAAATAGATCTGGGGTAATGCTATGTAGACGGATAGATATACTGAGGTGGGCACAAAGTGTGACAGTTTTTGTATCACATGTTATCATTCACCAGAAATCACCTACCACTAAAGAAGCACTGAACAACCAAGCAGACAGAATAACTTAACTAGTTAGTTAGGCTGCTTTTTGTCATTGTCCACTTCAGAGCTGTCAGAAAGGGTACATGAACAAAGTGGCCATGGTGACCGAGATGAAGTCTATGCATGGGCTCAATAGCATGAATTTCAATTTACCTAGGTTGCTTAGACATCACTGCCTGTGAGTGTCCATTATGTCAGCAAAAGAGACCAACAATAATCTCTTGATATGGCACTAATACTCTAAGAAACCACTTGGCCACTTGTGGCAGGTTGACTCCCTCAGGCCCCTTCCATATTAGAAGGGCCAGCAGTTTGTTGTTCAAAGAGTGATACCTATTTCAAGGGTAGATTTACTTCTTCAGCATTCAGAACCTTAGCTAGCTCCACTATTACTGACTCCTAGTAAAATAGCATAACTTCAGTGTGACTGTGTCCCTCTTTCATGTTCCTCCTGCTCCTTTTGCATATCCAAATTATGTATATAGTGTTGCCATTATTTACATGAATTTCAATAAGTTAATAATTATTGCATGCCATATCACATTTAATCCTCAAAATAAATCTCTAAGATAGTTCCTATGGCATTTCTATTACAGAGCTGAGGAAACAGAGGTGATAAGAAGCTAAAAACAAGTTTCATTAGCTAAAAGGTTCTGTAGTAATAATTTCAATCTTAATCGTTTGAGTCTATAGTCCATGTATTAAACATTGTGGTAATTATCTCTATTATAATGATTAATTTATTAATTATTCTTTCTTATTTCAGCTCATTGGCCAAAGTTAGTATAGTGTCTGGCACATGACATTTGCAGATTTATTGAACTTATATAAAGAGATGAAAAAGGGTCCAGACTTCAGCAATGGATGTTAACTTCTGGACTTCTAGGGCAGAGGGTGTAGATAAGGTGCCATGACTTGAAAATTTTTGCTTTTAATTTCACTAAAGAAGCAAATAACTTATTACAAAGTATTGTAGTTCCTCCCCGCCCCCCATTTCTTTAAAATTTGGTGTTTCAATTTTCTATTGCAGAATAAAAGTACTCCAAAGCTAAATGACTTAAAACAACAATTATTTTATTATATCTCATGATTTTGTGAGTCAGGAGTTCTGGATAGGCTCAGTTGAACAATATTCCTGCTCCACATGGGATTGACTGAAGTCATTCAATAATATTTAACTGGTGATGAGTAGTCTAGAGCTTCTCAAACAACTCTATATACATGCCTTGTGCTATGGCAGTGATCGCTGGGAGATTGGAATTAGTTGGGACTGTTGACAAGGGTACCTACCAGTGGTCTTATCAGCATGATGATCTCAAAGCAGTTGATATTACATGCTAACATACGTCTCCCAGAGAATAACGTTCCCAGAGGCCCGCTTGCAAGATTTATTGTGACGTAGCCTTGCAAATCTCAGGATATCATTTTTGCAATCTTCTACTAGCAATGCAAATCATTCAGGCAAGACCAGATTTGGGGGTGGAGAGGATTAGTCTGCATCTTTCAAAGGAGAAGTAGCAAAGGGTTTGTGGCCATTATTAGTTGACCAAACTTGGTTACATTTCTGAGAAAAACTTGATTTAGCTTCTTATTGGCTGTTTCTTTTAGGCTTCACCATCAGACAGTCATTGACTACTTACATGAAGAGACAGTAAAGAACTTCCTTATTTACATTTAAAAATTCTATGCTTCTTGGGGAATTTCTTTTAGGAAGTGAAAACACAATTTTCTATTTTGATGCTTACTGAGTTCCTACCATGTGCAGAACAGTGTCTAGAGGCAATTAGGCAGAGGAGGGACTAGATCCTTGATGCTGGGTAAACCATTTAAACTTTTTGAGCATCTAGTTTCTTATCCATAAAAAAGGAACAATAACACCTGCTCAAAATTTAAAAATTCTCATCAGACTTGTCTCAGTCCCTTCATGCTGCTATAACAAAATACCACTGAATGGGTAGCTTATAAACAATTAATTTATTTCTTACATCTCTGGAGACTGGGTAGTCCAAGATCAAGGCATTGGCAGATTTGTTATTTTACAAGGTCTTGTGTCCTGGTTCACAAATGGTATATTTCTGCTGTGCCCGCACATGGTGGGGAAGGGTAACTAGGCTCCCTTGGCCTATTTCATAAAGGCACTAATCCCACTCCTGAGATCTCTGCCCCTATGACATAATCACTTCCATAAAGGCCTCACCCCCTAATCCAATCACCTTGGGAGTTAGGCTTTTTGAATGTGAATTTGGGGGAGGCACAAACATTAAGACCATAGCAAGCCTCCAATGTATTAATGTATGGAAAAATATTATGTATATCAATTTTTTAAAGTAGTCTTTATCAATATAGTCGTGCATCTCTTAAAAACAGGTATATATTCTAAAAAATATGACTTTAGGTAATTTCATTGTGCAAACATCATGAAGTGCATTTACATAAACCTAGATGGCATCGCCTATTGCTCCTAGGCTATATAGCTACATAGTGAATTACTGTACTAAATACTGTAGACACCTGTAACATAATGGTAAGCATTTGTATATATAAATATAGAAAAGGTACAGTAAAAATATGGCATTGTAATTTCATGGAATCACTATTGTATATGTGATGACTAAAAATGTCATTATGTAACACGTGACTGTTTAGCTATTAAGGAAATAAGACAGTCAAAGTGGAATACAGCACAATTACACATAAAAATAAAATTTAACATGGAATATGGTAGCTACCTTAAACTAGCATAAATCACTTAATGTTGTTCCAAAGGAGGAAAAGATTGAATCTGATTGCAACGGTAGGTAAAGATTTATTATTATTATTTAATGATTCCACTATCTCAACTATGCAGTAATCTAAAGGGTGATATCATACTCAAGTTCAGAGAAGTCAAAAAGTCTCTCCAGTCCAGTCATAACTGGAATTTTCTGGATGAATGCTACACTAGCCAAAAATGGCTTGGCTTCTGGAACTACATCTGGAAAACTCAGAACTGTTTTTAGATTTTTCTCTGTGTCTTTAATAATAATAAGACCTGCAAACTAATCTGATGAAGAAAGCTAAGTTATGCAAGATTACATCAGAGAGGGCTGCACCCATGGCCTCAGGGAATTTTCATCCTGCGGTTCAGAGCCCTGAGTGCCTATCTGGAAATCAAGAGCGCCAACATCTCAGTCATCAACCCAGCTCCACACAGCAAAGAAGCATGTTTCCTGCATTAACTACACCTTGCTGCAGCAAATTGACTCAGATGTGGTATTTTAATTGGCGTTAAACAGAATTATTATTTAATTAAAGCAGAGGCTAATTAATTTTCTGAGTCATTGTTTGTGCAAAAGATGCTAAATTCCAGTCAAAACTAATTTAATTGAATAATATCAAATACTCAATTTGGTGCCTTCAGGAGGTCTATTTTTTTTTAATTTTTATATCTAAAGGGATGCTTTTATTAGGAATAATTTAAGATAAAATATTTAGGTTCGTTAAATGTCACAGTGGAAAAAAACTTCTGAGAACTCCTCCAGATTGTTCATTTCATAGATGGGAAGACTGAAATTCAGAAAGTGAAAAGCAGTTACCCAAGATCGCACACCTAGGGTTGGGCCAGCCCTTGGGCCAATGGCTTCTGACTCTCATTCTGACCCTCCCTCACTGAGCGTTCCCTTGGACCAGGCTACACCTCACCATACAGTTCTCAACCTCCTCATAAATTTGCTACGTATACTTCTCTGCAGTTAATTTTAAAACTTCGTAAGGGTAGGGTCTTAGATAACTTCTACTTCCATTATACCCTCTCAAGTATTGGGTGTGTGATGGATGGTGCTCAACACATGCTCAATATAAGCTCACTGCAATGACTTTCAAAGGACCTGGAATGCAACAGATTAGCAAGAATTAAAGATCTACATCGAATAGTTGAAGAATCTCTGTGATCAGAGGGAGCAGGGTCTGAATTCCAACTCTTGCACTTGCTTACTTTTAGGCATTCTGAAGCTCACTTTTGTCATCTGAAATGGTCTTTATAATATCTACTTGCCCATGTTGTTGTACCAATGAAATGAAACAAATGCAGAAGCTACTTGTATATTATCAGGCAAATAGTAGAAATAAACCCTAATTTCCATATTGCCTTAAGTGTAGAGGTAAAAATATTTTACAACTTCCCCTTTTATTAGAGGGCAATAGCCCTGATTTTTTTTTTTTTTTAAGTTCTTTGCAACTTAGCTGAGAAAGTTGGACAGGAAGAACGAAACACACTTCATGCGTCTGTCCTACCATGCTCTTTGAAATTCCCTTATTACTATGCAGTTACTACAGCTTTTTTTAGGAGTGAGTGGCTCTGGCAAAATCTATGAGTTTGTCTCAATCCTAATTTAGATGGCCTTTTTTTTCTGTCTATACCTCCCTAAGACAAGGAAGAAACTAATGGTGACCTGTCATATAAAGCTTTTAGACATATTTCTCAGCCCTCACCTGAAATGGTGGTCTTCATGCGATGCACACTGATCAATGAGTTATTGGTTGTGCATAATCCCCAGCAATGCCCAGAGGAAGGAAGAGCTGGTGCCAGGTTCTCCCTTCAGAAGCACGTGTGTGACTCTGGAACATACATCAGGGTTAGTTGCGAGTAGCTGGGTGTGTGAAGAATAAAGGCAGGTTAAATCTGTCAGCAACAGTTGCATCAAGAGTTTTATAGGTTTTCTTACACCCAGACGTCCCATATTTGGGGTTGCTGAATTGCTGGGACTTATTTCCATGATCAGTCTGAATCTGTACTTCTCAGCCAAAAGGTTAGGGGACTTCATAACTACTGTGCCAGGAGAGACAACCTTTAATGAACCTCTGGGACAGCCCCATGAGGAAGAGTGACTCCTCCACAAAATGCCTGAGGGCGATTGCAAAATCCAGTGGTGGTGGGGGTGGTGGTGGTGGTGGTGGAGAATGAACTGTGGATCGATCTAGAGACAAGCAAGGGCAAGGTTGGAAAAAAAATTATTTAAGCTCTCCTGGAAAAGAGTTTAACACCTTAGATACAGACTATGGGAGTGAGGGAGGAAGATCGTTATTCCCATGGGAACACTAGACTATAAATCCTGGTGTTCCAAATAGCCCTACCAGGAATGACTCCCACAGAGCAGGTGGGGCTGTTTTCTATAAAGACGAGGCAGTGCCAGATGCTCTTTGTCCTCTCTGAGCCAGAGTGAGATCTCACCTTTTCTTCCCCAGAACCCATTCTAAAAGGAAGCATAAAGACTTTCTCAAGGGCAGAAATGAAGAAGGGTTCACTTAAGCAGCAACATAAAGTAGAAACATTTTGTGTTTTAGAATAAGGGGGAGCAATTATGAGTTTCACTTCCTCTCCAAATAGCAAGTGACTTCGGTGAGTCACTTACTTCTTAGCCTCCAATTTCTCAGCTATAAAAGAAAGAGAATAATATCTTCCACGGGGTGTTATTGTGAAGATCAAATTAGATCAGATATGTAAACACACACTCTATAAAGCATTTCTAATGAAAGAGATATATTAATCTCTTCTTCTTAGCCATTTTTTTGGCCTTTATTCTGTTTTTAAATACTGAATGATGATTTAGTCAAAGGAAGGAAAGCAGTATAGATAATCAAGTCACAAAAAGCGAAATTTTCTTCCTCTAAATGCTTACAGTTTGTTTCTTCTGAGACAAATAAAAGAATGGACAGGATTAATAACTCATAAAACTTTTTCTTTGTGCCAGGTATTTTGTGTGTATTATCTCTTTTGACCTTCACAAAAACCCTTCTGCATAAACATACCCATTACCCTTTTGCAAAAGAGAAAACGGAGTCTCAATAAAGTTGTCACTTTCAGTTAAGTCACTTTTTCATTATCATACAGTTAGCAAGTAGAGAAACTATGACTCCCAAGTCCAAGACTACATGATGCTGTCACAAGCAGTTTAGAGATCCTTTGGGGGGTGACAAAGCAAACATATATACAGTAACATACTATTCCAAGATATTGCAAAGAAGTGGAAAGTGGCAGCTAGTTTGGGAAAACTTTCTGTAGGAAATGAGCTGGGTTTTAAAGAGTATATGGAATTTGGGACAATGAAGAATGTGGGGAAATATTCCAGACCTGAGAAAAAGAATAGATATGGGCTCAGAAATAATAAAATGCAGTATAATAGTAATTGCATGCAGAGGATTGTGTCTGAATGTGTGCTTATCTCTCAATTCCTAAGGTAACTTTCCTGATGCCTTTCAAAGCTAAGAAATCTTTTCCTGGTTCTACAAAATAGAAAATTCTGTATCTCACTTAGAACAACAAATCCCAGGCTGCCAGAGATTTTAGAGGGATGACTTGAAATTCATGCTGGTCTGAGGAATCTGAGGAGCCTCTTCAGGGGCAGTCTTGAAAAGTCATGAGGAGAAGAGAGACTCCCATCCTCACTTCATTCAACTCAAGTAAATTAATTTTTTTAAGCTGGCAGACAACATTTTATGTTTTATCATGCAAACCATGATGTTTTGGAGTATATATGCATTGTAGAATGGTTAATTCTAGCGAATTAACACATGCCTTACCTCACATGGATATTATTTTTGTGGGAAGAGTACCTAATATCTACTCTCTTTATATTTTCCAAGAATACCAAAAAAATCATTAATTTTAGTCACCTTGCTGCACAACATATCTCTTAAGAGGTATTCCTCCTATCTAACTGTAAGTAGGTTTACTTTGACCACCATCTCCCAACCATTCCAACCTATGGCAGGTTTATATTTTTCTTGACTGAATAGTATTCAATTTTGTATATTTACCACATTTTCTTTATCCATTCATTCATTAATGGACACATATGTTGATTTGACTCTTGGCTATTGTAAAAAGGGCTACAGTAAATATGGAAGTTCAGTTATCTCTTCAAGTTACTAATTTCAATTTCTTTGGATATATACCCAGTAGTGGGACTGATGGATCATATGGAAGTTTTATTTTTAGTTTTTAAAGGAACATCCATACTGTTTTCCATAGTAGTTGTGCTAATTCACATTCCTACTCTCAATGTATTTCCAAATTAACTTACTTTAATTATTAATGCTTTTGGATAATATTTTAAAATAAAACCAATTGTCTAAGTACAGACCCTGCCTTTTGTAGAAGAAAAAAGCCCAAGGAGGGAAAAAAATTGCTTAAAGTTTAAAAGTTATTTAGTGGAGAGCACAAACTAGAACTTGTGCCTGCAGTTTGGAGCCATTTCTCCTGCTTGGATAAGATGTCTTAAGACTAAAGCAAAGCCAAATCTCTAGGTCCTATCTTGTTTTGAGGTAGTTTTTGTATATTAAGGACCTACTAAACTGGAATGTTCATCAGATGCCTCAATTTCCTCTAAAGTGTTCCTGGCAATGGACCCAGCTTCAATTTCTCCACTGTTTGAGATGTCTTATTGTATTGTTGGATAGTTCTCACTGTTTATAAAGTGCTTCCTTATACTAAACCTTATTTTACCTTCCTGAAACTTTCTTCTCCTGTGCTAGTTTTAATTCCTCATTGCCAGAAGCTGTTCACATTCTTCCATCAACTCTTTTTGATCCAAGATGAATTTCCTCAAAAACCTTCATTCCTTTTTTGTTACCTCACCCATCCAGTCAAATTCTTTCTACAATGTTGTTGGAAGTTTGCTTGTCTCGAAAGCCATGGAAGCTAGAACTGCACCCTTGATTTGGAGCACAGCACTCCTCTATGTGGAATCACCTTTACATGAATGTAGACTACGTATATTCATACTATCATTTCAAGTAGCTATACCACTCTTGCTAAAAGGAAAAAAAGCTCCAAATCCTTAATTTGTGCTTTGGTATTCTCCTCACTCTTACTTTCTGCTTTCACATTTCTATGTATGGTACAAATGCAGAGCAGTTTAGTTATTTCTTTAAAGTTTTTTCAATATCAGTGTGGTTTGTTTTCCTACCTGGGAAATGATTGTTTGTGCCCTGAATGTGTCATTCTCTAAGTCATCCTCCATGTAACTCTGATATTATTTTTAGTAGCTTTACCAATATATCTCTTTCTTCTCTTTCTAGTCATCAGCAAACAGCAACACTTTCATTTTGGATAATTAGCAACAAAGGGAGTAGAGTAGATAAGAGTAAAACAGGGAATGTGAAACTGAGCTTTCCTTCTGTCAAAATAGAGCTCTCACCAACTGCTTTTTAGTTCTTGCTGGTTTTGAGGAATCAAACTGATTCGTTAACTCATTTAAGATATGAGGACTTGAAGGTTTCACTTCTTTCCTGCTATATAATTTGCACTCTATCTGCACTAATAATAATAAGGATGTCATGACCACCTGGAAATTATTTCACATCCTTATAATTGTCATCTTCTCTCTTAACCAATTTTGTAATTTAAGTTTCTTCTTTGGGAGAATTCAAGGACCAGATTCATTTCAGAGACTATGCTAGCTGTCCTCAAATACTTCAAGGTCTATCAAGGGTAAGAAGGATTAGCATGTGGCCCCAAGAGGTAGAATTGAATATTTTATTGGATAGAAATTGCAGTGAAGCACATTTTGCTTTAACATAAAGAGAACTCTGTTAGAGTCGATGCTATATGTAAATGGAACTAGCTATCTTGCGAGGAAGTGAGTTCCATATCAAAGAGAATGTTCAAGCCAAAATTGGATATAACTTCAAAGGACTGTGGAAGACTGTATCAGAGAGAACATTTCAAAAAATTGCTTATAGGGTCTTTATCAGTCTAAGATTCTGGCACTCTATAAAGCAGAATAACTGAAAAGGATGAGTGTCTACTGTTACATATTTCAGCATCAGTGAAAGTGTGATTCTCTACCTTCTAAGCCCTTCATGTTCATGGTGGCAAAATTCTAAGCTCAGGGACTGTCCCTGGTTAATTCTCTCTGAAGAATTACAAGCAAAAAGTCCAGCATTGCTTTATGAGACGAGAAAATACAGTAACATCAAATCATGTACACTGATTTCCCCTTTCACCTTCCTGGAGCTGGTGAAAGACCAGTAGAACTATAGTGGGAGGAAGCCGAGATTGACAATTTACAATACTTCAGGTTTATTTATTTGTTTTTTAGTATCTTAATGCTACTTTATTTCACACACAATATGTGTCCAAAGTGAATGAATAAGAGAAATACACTCATTACAGAATCTCAAGAAAAAAGGCTTATCAGGGCTATTTTTTGATAGATACTATGATTGCAGAGGGAAAAAAAGAGCATTGTGAATCATGTCCTTACTCTTGAAATGTCTATCCAGATTCTGGCAAGATAGCAGTGGTAGTTCTCTGTACCTTTTCCTAAGGGATGATTACTACGTATCCCAAGGATAAATTACTTAATATTTCAAAATAAATACTATCAAATAAATTTAGTTTTTTGTTTGTCTTTGTTTTATGATTTAGAATCATAAAACATCAACCAAAACTTATAAATCTCCCAACTCTGTTAATTCCCCCCATAGGTTCTCCAGTTATGGATTTTGAATCCAAGAAAGCTAAATATGGAAAGGTTCTTAGAGGTCATCAATCCTCTCAATTTGTAAGTACGGAAGAAGTTAAGCAAAAAAAAATTAAAAAATGAAAATAAAAAATGAAACTGCCTGTTCAGTGTGTGGGGTGAGGTGATTCAGCACTGGAACCTTCAGTGACATAGATTATTCAATACACTTTCCAGGGATCTTTCTAAAAAAAATATGTTCTCCATCCTTGGCACTATTGGCAAGTGTGGTTTTATAATGTATACTACCTAGTGCATAAATGTGGTACTCAGAATTAGCTGAGATCAGTTAGGCAAGCCACAAGTATGAATAGCTATCCAGAGGACCCCCTTTTTTATTTTGATAGGAGGAGAAGTAACTAAAGAACAGAAGGATGTCAGACACTTGAGTGAAAGGAAAAAAAGAAACCAGAAATAAAAAGCCAAGAGAAGAGAAAAAGTTGAACAGCACCACAGGAATATGGGATCAGTCCTATTGACAGTGTGTGCCAGTGGCAGTTATGCACAATGGTATCTGCCATGTGCACACATGAGGTTTAACTGAAACCCTGTCACATAACTGAATGACACATGGTAGCATGCTTTGCATGTTTATGAGTTATTGTCAATGCTGCCAACTTGTTTATAAAAGAGCTTTGTTCCAAAGACTTTGTTAATTGAGGTATCACTGTAATGTTACAGATGGCTTATAAAAGATGCCAATGAATTAGAAAGTAGAGTACTGAAATGTTTGAGTCCTCACCCAACAAACCCTCCAAATCCCACAGCTGGAGTCATCTAGCTCTGTCTATGATGTGATCACTTTCCTAATGTCTGTAGCCAAAACCAATTTACTTTTTCATCTATTCAATAATTTACTCATACATTTATTCCACAAATATACTGATACTTGTGTTAGCAAGTTAGCTGCATCCACTAACACACAAGACAGTCTTATAATGGCATGTAATAAGTTTGATCAGACCCCTTCTATGTGATCTTTTTTTTTAACAATATTGATGCCACTCTACCAATATTCTTGTTTCTAGATTGATCAGATTTGTGTTTATTAAATTTCTATAATACCTAAATGCCCTTATAATTATTGTTAAAACTAAATGTAGAATAAACTAAATATATATTTCAAATTATTATTTCTATTTTATTAATATTTCTTAAGATATAAGAAGGAAAATATAACAAAAAGGAAATGAAGCCAAAAGAAAAACAACATTACAATATGGTGAAATAGAAGTTTCCAGTGCACATCTTCTCACAGAAAAATAAATTTGAAAGTCCATCCATGCATAAAAATAACTTCACAAGAGTTCAGGAATCTAGATGAGAGATTGTAGTCCCTAAGTTGAGCACAGAAATGAGAAAAGATGCATTGAATAGGGTAAGAAGGATAGTATCACATGACCCATGTAATCACTCCTCTAAGCCCTTGCAGTGAAGTATGGAGAGAAATACATTCATTGTGAGGGAAGAAGAAAAAGTGAGCATTTGACTTTGCCATGGACCTCAGCACTAGCAACACTCTATCAACTTTGATGCCAGACAGAACCTGCAGATCTTTGCTCCATGACCAACCTAGATCTAGCCCCCATGGAATAGGTTCCAGGTCAGCTTCTGTCAACCAAGCCTGTATGCTAACTGACCCACAAATCAGGTTTGCCCACCTTAGGACTAAAGCAGCAAGCTTGCCCAGAAACCCAACCACATATAATCTCTGAACCAGCTGGTTGGTAAAAAGATTGCTCTGTCAAAGTCTGTAAAGGCCATAGGAGGTGTTACTTCTTAATATATACAGACATCAAAGGAACATACCCAAGATATAAAGAGAAAGAAATCAAAGCTTACCACTACAAAAGAAAAAAAAAAAATCAAGTCACATGAAGTAGAGAAAACAAAAGAAAAAAATACTACAAAATAGTCAGAAAATATTCAACAAACTGACAATAGTAATTTCTTTGTATCAATAATTATTTTAAATGTAAATGAATTAAATTCTCTGGTTAAAGTGCAATATCTGAAGTGATTTAGAAAACAAGATCCAACTATATACTGCCTATAGGTGACTCACTCACTTTAGCATTAAATACACGTATAGGCTGAAAACAAAGAAATGAAATAAGATACTCCACCAAAATAGTAGCCAGAAGAGAGCAGGAGTGGCTATACTTAAATGCACTTTAATTTCAAAACTCTCACAAGAGGCAAGGAAGATCATTATATTATGATAATGGAATAAATTTAGCATGAGGATGTGACCATTGTAAATATGTATGCAACCAACCCCAGGGCACTAAAATATATGAAGCAAATATTAAAATAAATGAAGAAACTATAAACAGCAATGCAATCATAGTAGGGGACTTTAATACCCCATTTTCATTAGTGGATATATCATCCAGACAGAAAATCAATAATGAAACAACAGAAATGAACAACACTATAGGTTAAATGAACCTAATAGACACATACAGAAGATTCCAGCTAAGAGCAGCAAGATATACATTCTTTTCAAGCACACCTGAAACATTTTCCAGGTTTATCATATGTTACACCACAAAATAAATCTTAAAAGATTTAAGAATAAAATCACTTCAGATATATTTTCCTATTACAATAGTATAAAGCCAGAAATTAATGAGAATAAGAAAATAGAAAAATTCACAAATATGTGGAAATTAAACAACTTATTCTTGAACAGACGATGAATAAAATGAAACATAAAAAAAGAAATTTCAAAAACTTGATACAAATAAAAAAGGAATATACCAAATTTATGGGCTGCAGCAAAAATTCTTCTAAGTAGGAAGTTTGTAATGATAAATGCCTAATTGAAGGGAAAAGAAAATCAGATAAACAACCCAATTTTATGCCTCAAAGATCTAGAAAAAGAAGAATAAAGTAAGCCAAACTTAGCAGAAGAAAGGAGATAACAAAGATCAGAGCAGAAGAAATAACAAAATGTAAATTAGAAAAATAATAGAAGATCATGAAAGTAGGAGTTCATTTTGAGAAAAGTAAAATTGGCAAACTCTTAGCTAGAATAATATAATATAATAGGACTCAAGTAAATAAAATTATAAGTGAAAGAGGAGACATTACAACTAACATTATGAACAGAAAGAATTATTTTTTTAAAAATGAGTGTAAGCAATCATATGCCAACATATGTATGAACTTCTAGAAATATACAGCTTACCAACACTGAATTATGAAGAAATAGAAAATCTGAACAGACTAATAAGTAAAGAGGTTGAATTGGTAATCTAAACCCTTCTAACAAAGAAAAATCACAGGACCTAATGGCATCAATGGTAAATTCTAGCAAACATTTACAAAAGAATTAACACCACTCCTGAAAATGTTCCAAAAAAAAAAAAAAAACTGAAGAGAGCACACTTCCAAACACATTTTAGGAGTCCAGCATTACCTTCACACCAAAGTCAGACAAGAATGGTACAATAAAAGAAAATCATGAGACAATATCCCCTGTTTCTATGGAAGAAAAAAACTACCAACTGATAAAATTCAACAGTACATTAAAAGGTCCACACACCACAGTCAAGTGAGATTTATCCATGGAATGCAAGGATGGTTCAACACATGCAAATCAATGAATGTAATATACCATATTAATAGACTGAAGGATAAAATCATATGATCATACCAATAAATTCAGAAAACCCATTTGACAATATACCTATTGTCTCATGACAAAAACAAATTAGATATAGAAGGAAAGTAATGCAATACAATAAATACCATATACAACAGACCATGGGGGTTAACATCATAGCCAAAGGTGAAAAGCTGAATGCTTTTCCTCTATCATTAGGAAATTCAAGAATGCCCACTCTAGCCAGTTCTAGTTAATATTGGTCTGGAAGCCCTCACCGCAGCAATTATCTAAGTAAAATGGCTTTTAAATCAGAAATAAATAAATAAAATTGTGCCTATTTGCAAATAAAATTATCTACATATGTAAAAAAAACAAAGATTACACACACACACACACACACACACACACACACAAAACTGTTAGTTTAGCAAAGTTTTAGGATACAAAATCCACATATAAAAATCACTTGAATTTCAATATGCTAACAATGAACTATCCAAAGAGCAAATTAAAAGAAGAAAAAATCACATAGAACAGCATTTTTAAAAGAATAAATTTAACCAAGAAAGTGGAAGAGCTGTATACTTAAAATAGCAGAACATAAATGAAAAACAAATTGAAGACAAAAAAATTTAAAGATATCCTATGTGCATGGATTAAAAAAAACTAAAATTGTTCAAATGTCCATACTACCAAAGGCAATCTACAAGTTCAGTGCAATCTGTATCAAGATTTCAATGCCAATATTTACAAAAATAGAAACAAAAATCTTGAAACTTAAATGGAATCACAAAGCACCAATTAGCCAAATCAATTTTGAGCAAGAAAAGCAAAGCTGGAGACATCATACTACCAGATTTCAAAATATACTATAAAGCTACAGTAATAAAAATAGCATGGTACTGGCATAACTTACATATAGAACAAAGGAATAGAATAGAAAGCGCAAAAATAAATCCATGCATTTATGATCAATTGATTTTCCACAAAGATGCCAATAATACACAGTGAGAAACAGTCCCTTCAATAAATGCTTAAAAGAAAAATAAATACCCATGTGCAGAAGGATGCAACTGGAACTTTATCTCCCATGAAATACAAAAATCAACTCAAAATTAATTAGAGGCTAAGACATAAGACCTGAAGCTGTAAAACTATTAGAAGAAAACATGGAGAAAAAATTTATTGACATTGATGTAGGCAATATTTTTTTTGGATATGACTCCAAAAGCCCAACTAACAAAAGGAAAAATAGACAAGTGGTATTGTATTACATTGAAAGTTTTTCGCACAGTAAACGAAACAATCAACAGAGTGAATACATAATCTACATAAGGAGAGAAAATATTTTCAAACCATATGTCTGATAAGGGACTTTTAAACAAAATATATAAAGAACTCAAACAAGTCAAGAGTGAGAAAATAAATAAGCTGATTTAAAAAATGGGCAAAAACCTGAACAGACAATTCTCAAAAGAGGACATTAAAATGGTCAACAGTTATATAAAAAATGCTCAATATTATTAATCATCAGGGAAATGCAAAGCAAAACTGCAATAAGATATTACCCCACAGGTGATAGAATATCTATTATAAAGATACAATAGATAATAAGTGTTGGAAAGAATATAGAGAAAAAGGAACACTTGTATATGGTTGCTGGAAATGTAAATGTGTATAGTCATTATGAAAAATAGTATGAAGTGTTCTCAAAAAATTAAAAATAAAACTACCAAATGATCCAGTAATCACCCTACTAGGAAATATACACACACGTAGGAGAATTAAACTGGAGCCTTATCATCCATTAGATACAAAAATAAACCAAAATGAATTAGAGACTAAAACATAACATCTGCGTGCATGTGTGTATATATACATAATACATAAATGCACGTACTAATTATGATATATATGTATATACACTATGTACTATTATTAGCTTTTAAAAGGAAGAAATGTCTGTCATTTGTGATAACGTGGATGACCCTATAGGAAATTGTGCTAAGTGAAATAAACCAGGTACAGAAAGACATATACTGCATAATCTCACTTACCTGTGCAGTTTTTAGAAGTTGAATTCATAGAATCAGAGCGTAATGGTAGTTGCCAGGGTTTGGTGGGAAGTGGAGGGAATGGGAGTGGTTGGTCAAAAGGTACAATGTTTCAGTTAAGCAGAATGAATAAGTTCGAGAGCTCTAATGTACAGTATGGTGACTATAGCTAAAAATAATGTATATTTAAAGTTTGCTAAGAGAGTAGATCTTAAATGTTCTCAACATACAAACTCATAGAAAGGTAACTATGTGAATTGATGGATATTTTAATTAGCTTGATTGTGGTAATCATTTCACAACATATATGTACATCAAAACATCAGGCGGTATATCTTTACTATATACAACTTTTATTTGCCAGTCATGCCTTAAAAAGATGAAAAATAGAAGCAGCAAAATTTTATATTTTTTTAGATATTGTTAAATGTTTGGCCATCATCAGTTGGTGTTAATGTAAATTAAAATGTATACTATTTATGTATATATACTATATATCTGTTATGTAATAATATCATTTTAGTTTTCAGTGTACAAGTATAGGAAACTGCTTCAGCATTTTAAATAAATCCTCCAGAGAAAGTCCCACATACAATATTTTCATTTAAAATTTCATCGTATGAAAAGGATATCTTTTCTGTGTAACTGCCATATATGTTCTTTCTTTTTTGACAGTGAAATTAATCTATTGGAGGTGGGCATGGTGGCTCACTTCTCTAATCCCAACACTTTGGGAGGTCCAGGAGTTGGAGACAGCCTAGTGAGACCTTGGCTCTACAAAAAAAAAAATTTAAATTAGCCAGATGTGGTGACACATGGCTGTAGTCCCAGCTACTCAGGAGACTGAGGTTGAGAGATTGCCTGAGCCCAGGAGGCCAAGTCTACAGTGAGCCATGATCATGCCACTGCATTCCAACCTGGGCAACAGAATAAGGTCCTGACTAAAAAAAAAAAAAATCTATTGAATAATACTTTCCAGTTTTCCTAAGGCTAGAAACTCAGATCCAAATATAAAAACTCATTTACAGAACTATATTCACCCTTCTAGTATGTTTGGTTAGTTCACTTTTGCTTGATACTGAATTTTTAATTTACATTCAGTAATCAAATCCCACAAATGGCCCTTTTTCTAAGTTGCCTTAAAGTTTACTTAATGAAGATTAAAAATAAATTAAATTGATTAGATTATTAGTAGATTACATGTAGATTTTTAAATATACAGTTACACATTTAGACTTGTCTAATGAACTTTTAATCATGATAGAATAGTTTGTATTATAATAACCTTCCTGCTGAAGACAAATATAGCTATTAAAATATACATATAAAACAAGTATTTAAAGGCATTTAAGAGCAATTAATAAAGCTGATTTGAAAGCTATGTAGTCTAAAATAATAAAAACACAAATACTAAGCTCCAAATTCACGTTGGCATTTTATCAAGATGAATTTTCCAATTTCACTGTAGGATAGACAAATGTTGTTGGTAAAATGTCCATTCAGAAAGCAGCATCTAACAAGGTAGAGAAGACGGAGAGTAGAGTTTATGATTGCCAAGGTAAGTAGGACTAGGACTAGGACTAGAACTTGGACGAGTACTAGGATGAGGACTAGGACTACTATAGTATATAAGAGAAGACATAAAGTCTCATGCCCGCAAATGAACTTCAGTATCTGTATAAATATTGGAGTTATTGTCCAAGACCAAAGTTGGACATGTGAAGGACTACAAATCAATAAAACAACAACAAAAATAGTTGATTGGAAAATGAAAACACAATCAGAGATTTTAAAAACTATGAAGTTTTCGGAAGAAAGAGGTTGGAGCTCCAGCCCTTCCAGGGTGGAGGAGCCTTGGTAAACATTCAAAGCTTTCAGTTGAGCTCTCATAGGATAGAGAAAGCATGCATGAAGAGGAAAGCTTGCCAATTACAGGCAAAACTGAAATAGACCTGATTTAACAAGGTCCAAAACCAGTACTTGATAGAGTTAAAGTGATGTGCCCTAACTCTCTCTACCAGAGAAAATCTTAACCTTCTTTGGAAGAAGATAACATAATTGAGAAATTTAAAAAATGCTTCATCTACAATGTCTACAATCAAATTAAAACTTACAAAATATCATAAAAATTAAATCAAATAATTAAAACCTTAGAGAAATAGGCAGATAATTAAATCAGACTTATAGATGATTTAGATAATATAATCCTCAGACACTTAAAATTCCTAGATTTATATTTTGAAAATTAGAGAAATAAATAAATAATTTTACCAGACTTAACATTTATAAAAAGTCAAATGGAAGTTGTAGAACCATGAAATACTAAAGTGAATTTACAAATTCAGTACACAAACGTGTTAGGAGAATAAGCAAAATAACAAACCAGTGAAATGAATGACAGATCAGTAGAAAATATTCTGATTGAAGCAGTAATAATAATAATAAATAAAGAACTTTAAGAGACATATGAAACACAAAAAATGAAACAAATCTAACATACATAAAATTAAAGTACAGAAGAAGAGAAGGAGAAGGGAGACAATGAAAGGAGAGAGAGATGAGAGAGAGCGAGAGAAAGACATATATATAATTAGAGTACAGAAAAAAAGAAAAGGAGGAGAAAGGAGACAAGGAAAGGAGGGGGAGAGAGAGAGAGAGAGAGAGAGACTCGGGGGAAAAACCCATAAAACCACAAATTCAGTAAGATCTGTGACCCTCAAAAAGGATAAAATGAAAGAAAAATATTTAATCACCAACAGAAAAAGCACAAGTACATACATAACCTTATTTTAACACTATGAAACTTTACATAGCACCCTTGAGATCAAGGTATCAGCCTGGCTGATAAACAGTTGCAACAATAACAATAGGAAACAATCTTGTCCTACTGAATCTTGTCTAGTGAGAACCAGAGAACTGGAACTCAACTAGAATTCTAGAGCCAACGGAGTGTATTGGTCTAAGTTGGCCTTTAGTCTGAGGTGTACAAAGTCAAAGGAAATCCAAAAGATAAAATCCAGGAGTAAGGCATTTGTCTAAACAGTGTATGAGGCAGAAATTAGAATCATAGTGTTTCTTGCACTTATGGGATGGAAGCTGGTAGTCCCAAGCAGTCAAATCTCACGGAACACTAAGTAGAAGGTAGACACTGGAGAGATTTCCCAAGGTTTGAAGACATGATTGCTAAAACTTTGTACAGGGTACCCTGATCTTCACCACTGCAGAACAGAAACTAAAGGCTAACAGAGGTTTGGATAATATCTAAGCTCACTTTAGAGTCTCTCCTGTTTTCAGACCTTCTTTAATATATCTATTCTTCAGTTCTTGAGTTTGCTTCAACATTATATTTACCTTCTCAGATCTCAGTCTCCTTTTATCCACCTTTATTTCAATCTTTGCATCTATAATTATCTCACTGTTCTGTTTCTGTTTTCCCGATCTTTGTTCTTAGAATCTACCTGCAAATTTATTTCACTTTTGACCAGTTTCTTGTGACAATAGTCCACTTCACTGTCTCAAACTTATACTTATACCCAACTGGGCCTGGAAAAGTAATCAGTAGTCTTGGAGTTCAGATTCTTTGAACTTTCTAGATCCATCAATTCCCATGCTTTATCATGGCATTGGACTTCTAGTCACAACCTGATTTCTCAGAGGGCCTCTCTGTTCCTCCCAACCACCATCCTCATTTTGAAATTAAAGTACTCCAACACAAAATAATGAATGAATACTCTTATTTTCAGTAGTGGGAGAACACCCAAAGTGAATCATGATGGGAGTCCGAATCAGCAACAGGACAGTAGCAGTGACAGCAATAACTGAGTCATGTTTAATGCGTTCTACCAGTTTCCCCCCATAAGTAGTTTTCAGAGTTGCAGATTAGGGAGTTTACCAAAGACAGATTATTAATAAATTATGTGGTAGTCATCCATGTTTTTTTACAAGAGAGTTTCCTATCTCTAGGGAAACAGAGCAAACCCGCATAATCTCTCATAATTCATCTCTTTGGCAATATGCTCTGTCATTGCTTAGGCAAAATATTGGATTTAAAATTGCTTACCCAATTTTTCATTTCATTTTATCTTTCCTCATCTTTGTATTTTAAATGTTCCATATTTATTTTTTGTCAACAATGATTTAAATAATTTACATCATTTGTATATATAAGCTTTGTGGAATCGCTTTTGTTATTGTTGTTGCTGTTATAAGAATTATTTTTTCTGCTTCAAAAATGAATAGTATACCACACCAAAAACACATAATTAACAAATAGCATGTTAAGAAGGCGAAAAAAGATCTTTTTGAGACTTGAACCTGTCATTTACTTTTATATTGAAGAAGTCCTTTTGAGTACCACAAATGACCAGAAGAGTTTGATGAAACTTACTGAATTGAATAAACACAAATAACCTATTCATCACTTTTGGAGAAGGGGGTGGAACAATGGGAAAGGGTCATGGGTTCTATCCTAATTCCACCTCTGGTTTGCCATGTGAATTTGGATAATGTGTTTGACCTCTCTAGGCTTTAGTTTTTTTATCTTGTAAAATGAGGAGGTTAATTGGGCTATATATTAGCATGAACTGTATACTTGCTACAAGTCAAGAACCATTCTAAGCACTTTACATGTGTATAAATCTTTAAGTATTATGATAACCCTAAAAGAAATATAATTCTATTTTTGTACCTGTGTAGCACATAGAGAAACCAAAATACCTAAGGTTTAGGTAGTTTCTCCAAGATCTGACAACTAGTAGGCAGCAGACATGAAAGTCAAATCAGGCAGTCTAGCTTCCAAATTCATACTCTTGGTTATTTCACTGTACTGTCTCTTAATACCATTCCTCAGTGCTTTAGATGCCCTCTAAAGCCCTTACTCTAATTAATATTAGATCTAGAACTACTAACACTCCTGACTACAAGGCCAGTACTCTATTAATTGGATAAACTTGCCTTTTAAGGATGTTCCAAAGGTGGATTCAACAAGAGTTGCAAAAAGACATCTGCAGAATCTGGCAATTACATATTAATACTTAACCTTCCTATTAACTTTGACTAAATACTTTTGAGGTCACCAGAAATACATTTTTTGAGCTCAGCACATTATAAATTCAAATGTCCATTAGGAAGCATACATACCATCTGATACAGCTGTCTTTGCTATATAGAGAAACTAAATGAATCTCTAATCAGTATAACGTGCTGAATTTTACTGTTGTGCTTCTATTATCTTGTGATTTGATATTTGCACAAGATGTTTTGTAAAAGCTTATACTTTATTTTCTGTTTAAAAAGTCACTGTTTATTTTTAATCCCATAGTTGATGTTTAAAGCTTTCTTCAGTTCAGGTTGGATGAATTTTTTTTTAAGAGATAGGGTCTTTCTCTGTTGCCCAGGCTGAAGTACAAAGAATCAATAAAAGCTTATTGCAGTCTCAAACTCTTGGGCTGAAGCCATCTTCCTGCTTTGGCCTTACAAGTAGGGAGGAAAAATGTGCCGTCATGCTGGGCTAATTTTTGGTTTTGGGTAGAGATGGGTCTCACTATGCTGCCCAGGCTCGTCTTGAGCTCCTGGCCTCAAAACAATTCTCCCACCTCAGCCTCCCAAAATACCGTGATTATAACCATGAGACACAGCACCTGGCCAGATTATTATTATTATTTTAATCACTTTGGGGTTTTTTTGTTTTTTGTTTTTTAATCGAAGTCTCACTCTATCGCCCAGACTGGAGTGCAGTAGCCGCTCCTGGCCACCGCAGCCTCGACCTGCTGGGCTCCGGCGATCCTTCCGCCTCAGCCTTCCAAGTAGCTGGAACTACAGGCACGTGCTACCACGCCTGGCTAATTTTTTTAATTTATTGTAGAGATGAGGTCTTGCCAAGTTGCCCAGGTGGGTCTCGAACCCGTGGGTTCAGGCAATCCACTCATCTCAGCCTCCCAAAGAGCGGGATTACAGGCTGAGCCACCGAGCCCGGCTCACTTTGTTCTTATACTTAAACTGCAATCTTATGTATAACTAGAATTTGTGTTTTTAGAAAGTTCAAGAATTTGGGAAGAGTGAGAACTTAGGAATTTCTAAATTGTTTCCCTTTTAACACCTTGAAAAAGTTAACATGTGCTCATTTACTCTTCTTCAGAAATGTCCAAATCTGGCTTTTAGAAAGACATTCCTCCACATGCCACTGTCTGGTTGCAGTGAACTTGGATGCCAAGAACCAGATGTCATTTTGGAGTTTTTTGCTTTGGAACAGCAGCACATCATCTTGAGCCTCGCTGGACACCTCAAATCCTAATTCGTGGATCACTTTTGAAATCAGAAAAAAAATCTCTTTTTTTTTTTTTTGAGAAAGCAGGATTTATTTATTGAGAGGAGAGAAAAGCTCCCACAGTGGGAAGGGACCTGAAGGAGTTGCCCGAAATCAGAAAAACTTTTAAAGCCTAAAAGTTCATGAGGAAATTTCAAGTCTAACATCTGGGAAAAGAGCCCTCATTCTCTTATGTTACTACCCTACTTTTGTATGCTGAAGGAGTAACTTCTTGGGTTGCATAGTTTAGTTTTTCCACATTCATAAGTAGCATTCACATTCATGTAATTCAAGTTCAGATATGAAGAGGATATTATGCTCCAAATACGTTGTTTTTCTAAAAACATATAGATCTATTTCCCATATTCAGTGGCATCCTGGCAAATTATTAACAGTTATCTCTTGGGGGAAGCGGTGTTCATTTCATACTCCTATCATAATCAAATCCAAGCTACAACAAGAAGTCACTGAACATGGAATCGGAAGAAGTTCTCACAGTTCATTCTTGTGAGGCAGTGTGAGCTGGTTTCAGCACACTTTTGCTATCCCAATGCTAAGCCAAATAACACTTTCAAATGATGCATAGTAATAGTGAGTGTAAAAGAATGAAAATCAGTATCTACAGATATGACTTCCGGCCTGATTCTGCTGCTGAGTAACTGTGTCGCTTTAAAGAACACCGTTAAACTCTCCAAATCTCTCCTCTCCACTGAAAAACAAGGACAGTAACAGTTTTCTTATAGGATTCTCAGGAGTTAGGAGACACTTGAAGTGATAGCACTGGAGATAAAAATACACAAATAAGAGATCTCATTTAAAAATTGTGAGGGAGAGCATGTGGAAAAGTTTCTATGAACAGGAAGTCTTGTATAACCATAGCATAGGAAAGGCTGAACCCACAGTGTATATTAGAACAGTAGAAGAGAATTATTCTGGAGTGATCAGTTTGTCACAAACTGCATAGTTTGTTCAGATGCATTGAAAGGAGAATTCACAGGCCAAGAAAGGAGGAGGAACTCAGAGCAAGCCTGCTCTGAAATCCCTTAGATCTTTTTTATGGGTGGGAGTTGTGAAATGCTTTTTGCATCTATAATTAGGGAATGAAGTGGAGCAGATGGCTGCAGCGCAGTTATAATTAAAGTATAATGCACAGTAAAATCACCTTGCACAGCCAGTGATGTATCTGAGCCAGAAAATATTAATTCTCTTTGACTGCACTTTTAAGCCTCTTCTTTGGGCTGCAGGGAATGACTGTTGCATCATGACACTGATTTCACACACTCTTTTTGTACCAGAAGTTCCGTTCACAAATTCAGGATTGCCCCGTTTTAAATTATATAGCTCGGAGAGTCTGCCACTTACTAATGAGCACTCTGTTGTTAAAGTTGGAGGCACGCAATTCCTCAACCAACTCATCTTTGACAAAGCCTCCAACAACAACCACAGGGGAGAGGAGAACCTGTTAAGTAAATGGTGCTGGGAAAACTGGCTGACCACATGCGGAAGATTGAAACAGGATCCCTACCTATCACCATACACAAAAATTAACTATAAATGGATGAAAGATCTAAACATAAACCTCAAACTATAAGAATCTTAGAAAACACAGGAGACACCCTTATAGAAATTGGAACTGGAAACCAATTACTATTCAGAACACTAAAGGCCAATACCTTAAGAAATCAGATAGACAAGTGGGACCTCATCAAATTAACGAGCTTCTGCAAAGCAAAAGAAACCATCAAGAAAGCAGGGAGACAGCCCACAGAATGGGAAAAAATATTTGCCAACTGTATATCTGACAAAGGCCTAACATCTAGTATCTACAAGGAACTCAAATGCGCCGAAAAGAAAAAAACAAACAGCCCCTTTAGAAAGTGGGCAAAAGACATGAATAGACAGTTCTCAAAAGAAGATATACAGGCAGTCAACAGACACATGAAAAAGTGCTCAGTCTCACTCATCATCAGAGAAATGCAAATCAAAATCACATTGAGATACCACCTAACCCCTGTAAGAATGGCCATCATTAATAAAACAAACAACAATAGACGCTGGTGAAGATGTAGAGAAAAAGGAATGCTTCTACAGTGCTCGTGGGAATACAGACTAGTACAACCTCTTTGGAAGACAGTGTGGCAATTTCTGAAAGAACTAGAAATTGACCTTCCATATGACCTAGCAATTCCCCTATTGGGAATATACCCAGAGGAACTCAAATTATTCTATGAAAAAGATACCTGCACACGTATGTTTGTTGCAGCTCTATTCACAATAGCAAAAACAAGGAACCACCCATGCTACCCGTCGAAGCTGGACTGGGTTAAAAAAAATGTGGTACATATACACAATGGAATATTATGCAGCCATAAAGAAGGACAAATATATGGACCTTGCAGCAACTTGGATGGATTTGGAGTCGATCATACTCAGTGATTTATCACAGAAACAAAGAACTGAATTCCATATGTTCTCACTCATAAGCTGACCTTTAACAATTATGATACTATAAGAAAGCAATTGGCAGTAGTGGAAAACTGTCAGGGGAGAGGGGGTGGGATTGGCAGTTGAGAGAAACTGCTAGGGGAGGGTGGGTCATACCTCATCGACAAGGGTACTTGCATGATCAGTGTTTATATACCTAACCCTGAATTGTACCCCACATCTCTATAATAAATTTAAAAAATAATAAAATAAAATAAAAAATGGAGGCATGGACTTCACTTTAATGGCATAGAACTAGTGTGCAATAGGATATGCTTCTGGGTTAAGAATTCATTTATAAACTTACCGGCTGCAATAGTAAATAAGCTCTGAAGGATAAACATCTAGTCTAAAATAATGGAGTCTCATTTACCCAGGACTCAATTACTAGGTCTATAAGATTTAAAACCAATTATATAGTGGACAGGTCCATGTGATGATTCCTCAAATGCTAAATGTGTGTTTCTATTCTCTATATAAAAATTAATGCAGCAGTGGAACCAACACTGGCTCAAAGTAGATGGCTGTGACCCTAGTCCTAACGCCCTATATGTTACCAGCCATTCTGAACCTCTCTTTTCTTACCTATAAGGTGAAGAAGTTGGACTACATGATTCATGTGGGTTTCCAGGTTCTGTTTTCCTCTCCTCTTTTGCCTTCTTCTCCTCTGAGTTTTTTTTTTTTAATAAGACTCATTTGTTCTATAGTAATTATAGTATTACTAATTCTACTTAGCTTAAGAAGAGGAAAAATTTCTTCCTTTGAAAGTTTATTTTGTTTTGTTTATCAAGGGAGGTGAGAGATTAGTGGAGAGAGATTAGTGCAAAAACAAATCTATTTTCATCAAGAAAGAATCAGGAGAAAATATTACTATTAGTAGAAAAGATTACAAAATTATGATCAGGGAAGCATTGTGCAAAGAACATGGCATTCAGCATCAGACAGTCCTGAGTCTGGATTTTAGGTCACTCACCACCTTGTTATGTAAGTTTGGACAACTTGTTTCATTTCTCTGTTTCAACTTCCTCATCTGTGAAGCAAAAAGTTAAACCTAGGTTGAAAAATTGTTGAAAAATTATAATAAATATATGTAATATATCTGGTAGAAATACTCATTCAGTTCTACGCCTTATTAATCAGATAGGTTTTTAAAATATGCCCTCACTCTTCAGTACCACCATCCACACCCAAATTCTACTCATCTAGCTAAGTTGAGAGCCTTCCCAGTAAACATGAAAAAGTAAAATGGGGGCTGGAAATTTTCCTTGCCCCCCTCCTTTCTTCCCTCCCTCTTTTGGGAGTCCCCAGTGTCTGTTGTTTCCATTCTTATGTCCATACGTACCCAAGGACTCCCACTTATAACTGAGAACTTGGCTAAGCCTGTAATCCAGCGCCTTGGGAGGATGAGGTGAGTGGATTGCCTGAACCCGTGGGTTCGAGACCCGCCTGGGCAATTTGGCAAGACCTCATCGCTACAAAAAATCAAAAATGAGCCGGGCATGGTAGTGCATGCCTGTAGTTCCAGGTACTTGGAAGGCTGAGTGGAAGGATCGTTGGAGCCCAGCAGATGGAGGCTGCGGTGGCAGGGAGCGGCCACTGCACTCCAGTCTGGGTGACAGAGTGAGACTCCAACTCAAAAAAAAAAATTGAGAACTTATTGACTTGGGTAAATTTGACTTTTGGTATTCAAAGTTTCAAAGGATATAAAGAACTGTAGACAAATTATCAACCTGTATAAGGAGACTGTCATGATATCCCCCTGCCATTACTGAGGTACCAAAGACCATACACAATATGAGGTGTGAAACAAAGTAAACATGTTCCCTCTCACACAGGAGAGATGAAAGAAAATCAAATGTCACAAACCTAAACACATGGTAGAGAAAAGAACATCACTACTCATAATTTAGAATCTCAATCTAACTTCAATGGAAGTTTTCAGCTTAAATTCATACTTATTGATCTAAATTTTTAAAATAAAAACTAATTGCATACTCATTGGTAATTTCCTTAGGTACCTGCTAGAAGCAAAGAAAAACTTTCCAAAGAGAGATTTACTTTTATTCCAGGTCAAAAAACAAATCCACAAATAAAACTAATTAAAATCAATAGTTCCCCTTGATTGAGAAGGTTGGGTGCAGTGACTTACTCTGATAAAGAGCATATAAATTTGATGGAATGTCACTTTTATGATTATGTATGACTGCGACTTCTCTTTTATCAGCACTTCTCTTTCAGACTTCTTGACTGACTGACTTTGAGGAATCACACTGCTATGTTGGAGGGGCCCATGTGTCAAGGAATCCAGTGTGATCTCCCACCAAGTGCCAGTGAAAAACTGAGGTCCTTAATGCAACAGCATACAAGATACTGAATCCAACAAAAAACAAAACAAAACAAAAACAAAAGCCATGAATCAAGCCTTGATATACAGATCTAGTCCTGACTGATGGCAACCTTTTGAGACTCTGAAGTGGAGGATGCAGCTATGTTTTGCCTGAGTTCCTGACCTGTAGGAATTGAGAAATAATAAGTATTATTTGAAGTGACTAAGCTTTCAGGTAATTTGCTGTGCAGTAACAGATAATTTATATATTACTATATTAAATAAATAAAAGACAACAGAACAATACATGTAGAAAATTTTTTTAAATTATAAATAACAAACAAACATTTTGGAAAAGTATCAAATAAATTTTTCTAGAGGTAAAAAATACAACAATATTTTTTTCATAAACTCAATAGATGGCTTTAGTAGTATTATTGACATTGCAGATGAGAGAATGAAAAAATTAGAAGACAAGTTGGAAGAAATGACCCAAAATGCAACATCGAGGGACACAGATGAAAAATGTACACAAGAAGAAGTTGGGAAAAAAGGAAAATGAAGCACAGAAGTATTTTAAAAGACATTGGCTGATACTTTTCCAGAATTAATAAATAACATTAACCAATAGTTTCAAGAGGCTCAATGAATCTTAAGTAAATAAAAATAAATCAAACCC
This sequence comes from Carlito syrichta, assembly GCF_000164805.1. Classification (NCBI taxonomy): domain Eukaryota; kingdom Metazoa; phylum Chordata; class Mammalia; order Primates; family Tarsiidae; genus Carlito; species Carlito syrichta. Next base: position 893,210 of record NW_007258460.1, on the reverse strand, counting down.
ACTTCTAGATAGATTGTAATAAAACTTCAGAAAGATAATCATGGTGTATTAAACATCACTGTCATCTCCAAAACTAATGGATGCCATCTGCAGGAGAAAATTTAAGATAATTTGTAAAGATGTATTTATAATAAGGACAGTCAAAAACAGAGAGGGAAAACACATACATACATACACACACACACACACACACACACACACACACGTGTCCGTGAAGTAAGATTATAAAATCAAATGCCAGCCGGGTTCGGTGGCTCAACCTGGTAATCCCACGCCTTGGGAGGCTGAGGTGAGTGGATTGCCTGAGCCCGCGGGTTCGAGACCCGCCTGGGCAACTTGGCGAGACCTCATCTCTATAATAAATCAAAAATCAGCCGGGTGTGGTAGTGCCCACCTGTAGTTCCAGCTACTTGGAAGGCTGAGGCAGAAGGATCGCCAGAGCCCAGCAGGTTGAGGCTGCGGTGGCCAGGAGTGGCCACTGCACTCCAGTCTGGGCGACAGAGTGAGACTCCAACTCAAAAAATAAAAAATAAATAAATAAAATAAAATGCCTTCTGCTACATTCCAAAATACTGATGTACTTATATTACGTATATTTGGTCTTCCCCATTCTTTGAAAAATTGTTGCATACGATGTCAAAAATGGAGAGAAATTCTCAGAATACCAGAATCTTCAACCGCCGTTGGAGTCGCCAAGCCAATTTCTGCCATCATAACAACTGTCAGCTTCAGTTTCCCTACTTTATTTTCAAAAATTAGAAGATTATCATCACCAGTGACAAGTCATGTTAATGTTATTATCGTGTAATCCCTGATATGATGCAAACAGGACACATCACCTTCTGGATATTTTTCTCAAAAACTCATGACTACAGTTTATTCATGAGAAAACAACAGTGAAGTCCAAATTTCCATACATTCTAAAAGTACTTGAGAAGGATTTTTCAAGTTTCAAGACCATGAAATATAAGATAGTCTGAGAACTGATACAAATCAGAGCTGACTGAGGAGGGGTGGGAACTGTTGCAATGTAATATCCTGAATTAGATCCTAGAGTAAGGAAAAAAGTACATTAGTGGAAAAACTAGTGAAATCTGTTTAAATAGATCTGTCTAAAACTGGTGAAATCTGTAGCTTACTTACTGCTAATTTTTTTAAACCTTGAAATGAACCTGGGAATGAAGAGTATGCAGGAACTTCTATCTTTGCAACTTTTCTGAAAATCAAAAATTTTTTCAAAATAAAAAGTTTATTTCAAAAAAGTAACTCAATAAAAAAGATTATTTGTGGTAAGTTGTTCATTGCAGCCTTATTTATTATTACAAACAATAGCTTTTCCCAATTACAAAATTTTTTAAAAAGTTTATTACAGTTTATTGAAGTGGTTAAAAGGAAGCATTATAAGTCAACGACATAAAGTTGTTTAAATGATAGTTATGACTATTGTATGTAATTTGTTTTAGTATACGGTTAAATAAAGTAGAATACATTATAGTATGTGACATTATGAATATCATATATATATCCAAAATTCTTGTCCATATAAATATTTGCATAACTTTTAATCAAATCCAGAAGGAAATGCCAAAACATAGAATAGTGGTCAGTTATTATAGGATTATAGAATTTTTCACTTATAGTTTCAAGATAAGCATACAATATGTTGGAATACCAAAACTTATGACTCTAATATTTGCTGGTAAAACTTAAGACTAGAAAATAGTTCCAAGCCGGACTCGGTGGCTCAGCCTGTAATCCCACGCCTTTGGGAGGCTGAGGTGAGTGGATTGCCTGAGCCCGCGGGTTCGAGACCCGCCTGGGCAGCGAGACCTCATCTGTATAATAAATAAAAAAAAAATCAGCCCGGCGTGGTAGCGCATGCCTGTAATTCCGGCTACTCG